>NW_026880367.1:0-30366 GCF_032173495.1 Musca vetustissima
AAATTGATTCTCGGCATGCTTGAGTATATGTAGGTATTTTCTTTTATTTTTCTAATATTGTATATGTATTATCATTCTGATATTAATTAAAAGTTCATCAATAAAATATCTGATTGAAGGTAGGAACATTGGAAGAAGTTTCATACGGTAGAAGGCCGTTATGATGTCCAATAGTCGTCGAAGAATTTTTTGTATACCCTCAGCCTTTAGGCTAATGAGAGTATATACACTTTGATACGGTGAAAATGCACCCCATCGAAATATTGGTAGACCCCATGTTTCTTTGGACCAAATCCGTTCCAAATCCAAAGTCCGTCGAAGGGAATAATCGATTTCATCCAAACTTTGCACATCTTAATATTTCTTCCAAACTTAGTTTAAGTTCGAATATGGGGAATATTGGCCCACTCCTCTCCACAAAATGGTCAAAATTGTCCAAAAAAATAATTTTATAACACTGGCACTGATGTACTTGGACAAATTTATTTGTTTCAGTTGTCTCAATGAACAGAAAGTAATTCAGTGGACCCTCCCCAAAATTCTCTACTCTGATTTCCATTTTGAATGCGATAAAATTAATCCAACATGGAAATCAAATCTTAGACACACGTAGCCAAAATAACAATCGCAACTAGATATGCATGACAATTCAGCCAAATGGCAATTCCAACAATCTATATTAAGAAATAGAAGTTATTCAAATAGAAATTCCAGCATATTTACTCAATTCCACAAAAAAAGGAAAACACATACATCCACTAGATACTACAAAAAATATTGGTCACTTGCATTAGTAGTTCCTCGAATCACCAACTAAATTGAAATTCCTACACAGTCATACACACACGTACATGCAATTTAACGCCTGAACAGACCATTCGTATGCCAATGAATTCAATGGCCGACCAGCACACGTGACTTAAATAAAATCGAAAAACTTAAATAAATGCAAAGCTTTGAAGGAAAATGACAAGAAATAGTCCGGTGTCATACATTCACCACCACAAACATTGGCTAACGGACAATGTCCTTAAATAGCCTTAGGAGGAAAAAACAAACACACAGGCCAAATGATACAACGACAAACTGAAAACAAAACATAAAAATTGACAAATATGTTGATCTAAGAGGATAAGCTAGGATTAGTTGTAGAGGCTACAATGAACAACTAATATGCTACACTAACACCTGAACCAAAAACGTTTGTGGTATTCTTTATATATTCAGTATTCGGATATATATTCTTTATATCATACGATATCCTATGTATAGCAAAAACATCGGATGTCTTATCTATACAACAGGAGATCTCTAAGGTATTCTCTTCATAGCTTTCTACATAGCTGATGATTTCAGTAGTCTTCTCTGAAGACCTCTGTGGTATTCTCTGTATAGCTGAAGGCCTCAGTGGTGTTCTTTGTATATCTGAAGACCTCAGTGGTCTTCACTGCGTAGCTGAAGACATCAATGGTCTGTATAGCTAAAGACCTCAGGGATATTCTCTGTATAGCTGAAGACCTTGCTGATCTTCTCTGCGTAGCTGAAGGCTACGATAGTCTTTTCCGCATATCAGAAATCATTATAGGTCTTATTCATATAACAGAAGACCTCAGTAGTCTTCTCCATATAGCAGAAGACCTCAGTGGTAGTCCGAAGTCCTCAGTAGTTTTCTCTATATATCCGAAGCCTTCAGTGGTCCTCTCTATATAACCGAAGACCTCAGTAGTGTTCTCTATATAGCCGAAGATTTCAGTGATATTAGTTATACAGCAGAAGACCTTAGTGGTATTCCTTGCATAGCTGAAGACCTCAAGGGTCTCGTTTATCAGAATAATTATATGTAGGACTGTAGGGTATGTCCCGCAACAAACACAATTGCATCAAGACCAAGTCAATAGCTAAACAATCTTAACCTATTACACATTGAGACACCAATACCATGTCATAGTCCTGAATTTTGATTGCGTATTGATATAAGCCATGGCTGAAATTAGGCAATTTATTTTAAGCTAACCAAAAACCCTATGAAGATTAAAATGGTAAGACACAGGACAAAAAGGAGACAAATACATATATGGTCACAATGACCTAAAAAATCATGATATGCGTACAATGTTACCTATAATGGCTACTACACCATTCAAAACAAAATCTCCATGACCATCACCTGAAATATTATTATCAATGGCAGAACACTAGACAGTCCTCGCCACATCGAAGAAGACCAAAAACAAGTTCGAATATTTTTTGTAACTTAATTTTACGGTGGCTATTAAGAATAAATAGCTATGCGTGATAAGAAAACGCAACTAACTTGAGTCCTATATCCGCAACAACAACAAGAAAAACGTAAGGCAAATCGAATGCCTTAAGCATAAAATATAACATACAGCTGAATACACAGGTTTTAAAGGTATTTGTGTGTGAGCTAAGAACACGGTAAGATGAGAAGCAGAACGAAGCTAAAATACAAATATACTTTTAGTAACTCAACGTACACGTTGTAAGCACATCCAGCAAAAGTAGTTGTGTATCAGGTGTTGGTGATAGATTTGTCAATGTTTGGATAATAAAAACATGTCCAAATCATTTGCCCAAACTACACCGCAGAAATGTCGTTAATGCCGTAGCACACAGTGGCTGATCTCTTTAATAGTTGTTACAGTGTATGTTGCAAATATTAGTCGGGAAGGGATTTTAATTGCTCGGAATCTATAGGAGAATTTTAAATATAAATACGTACATATTAAGCGACTATACTCTACGAATTAAACTAATAATATGACTCACATTTCACACAATGGAATGATAAACTGAAACCGAAAATGTTTAGAATATTCATTCACAATTCGAATGAATGGGGATTGGATGTATAGGACGAAGGAGGTAGGTGGTTACGATGAAAAAAAAAAAAACAATTATGATAGCCACCACCACGGAGATACGAATTAATTTAATAATATTCTTAAAAAAATACCAGATTTGTGTCTCAGTTATCCAGTACCCATTAACGAGGCATGATGGGGATCTAGTGAATACCACTGTGCGTATACGAACAAATTAAATACATGTCGGTTATATATTACGTATACGCCCCTTCGAACTATGGCACTAAAGCAGTGATGCACACGGTGAGAGGATGGCATTTTGTAAATGTATGTGTGAGACTAGCACACAAAGTTAAAGCGGGCCACACACGTTAAACATGTGCTTTCCATCGGTGTGAATTAAATTAAAAAAATAAAGTAAATAAAATTGATCGGCCTTTTTTGCGTCGTCACTATCGCTGACCTTCTTCATTCTATGGCACTAAAGCAGTGATGCCCACGGTGAGAGGATGGCATTTTATAAATGTATGTGTGAGACTAGCACACAAAGTTAAAGCGGGCCACACACGTTAAACATGTGCTTTCCATCGGTGTGAATTAAATTAAAAAAATAAAGTAAATAAAATTGATCGGCCTTTTTTGCGTCGTCACTATCGCTGACCTTCTTCATTCTTTAAAAGCCAAATTCGAAATAAAGCTTTGTTGATTCATTTGTGGCCTGTCAGCTTCACACCGACCAAACGTACATGTTTGATGGGTGTGGCCCGCTTAAGTTTGGTCGCAATATGATGCGCACTAGCATAGACATGTTTACTTGTTGACGTTTCAACAACGACTAAACAAATGAGCGTAAGAATCCGTGTGAGTTGAGCTGACCGCTAGAGTGCAAGGGCGTGCATCCCTGCACTAAAGGCTTCATAATTTATTTTGAATAAAACGCAAACCATCATATGTCCAACCGACACGGTCTGGGGAGTATTTTAGATAGTCGGGGAGTATTTTAGATGGTCGGGGAGTCATTTGGAGAAGTTGGAGGCATGGAAGTATTTATAGTTCAACTGAAGCTTTGAAGGTATCGTATGGTTGGCTGAAGGTGAATAGATTTTATACTCGATTATACTAAAGGTTAGAGATTCTCCGTAGACGAGTCGAAGATGTACGGGAATAGAAAGGTTTCATTGGTGCTTAAGCAGGGATGATCTTCGTTGGATTTGGATGATCATTAAACAACCACAACGTAGATTGCACTTTTATTTTGGGATCGAACAAAAACAAACGACAAAAGTTGTAATATAGAATCTATGCTTGAGGAAGTATGCCTATATCTTACGATATTTCACTTGATCTTGCATTATCATTTATTTTAGTAACAGACAAAAGGAAACCAGATAGGTCCATGGTTACTTTTGAGGAGGATTTGCATAGAATCACTTTCTGAATCGATTTATGCAGAAAGTACAGGTCGCATTTATGATCCATTTTGGAGAAAATCGGTTTAGATTTAAATATAGCTCCCATATATAGGTTTGTCCGATTCAAGAATATTACATCAAAGTTACAAGGTGTGGCAATGCGTTTTTTTACCATTTACAAATTATATTGTCTTCAAAATTATAAAAATATATTCAAGACAATGAAGATGTACAACAGCAATTAAATAGTGAAACATCAAACACTGTTTCGACATTTAAAAAGCTTGCCTTCCTCGGCAAAATAAGACGCAAATTGGTTTTTTGAGTTCTGCGCAACATTTGGTGCAACGAACCTGAAAGGTTTTACAATAGATACATATTACATATTTAATTTCTTGAGATTTCATGCTAATGGTACTTAGAAATGATATGTTATGTTAGGACGCATCTCCCGAATATATCCTAAGTGGTGAAGGGTGTCATTTAGGCGGTTCCGTTAGACTATTCTACTTTCCCTAAAAATATGTTTAAAATTGTTGAACTATAATGATAACGATCACATAATTGTTGTTGGTATATTGGTAGTAAATTGTCCAATAACATCTGATCATCAATGATCGCTTCTATATCATATTATCATACTGCATCATTGTTACAATACCTATCTCTGTTCACATATTGGTGAATGTTTGCCCAAAAGTATTTACATGGAATATATAAACAACTTGTTTATTGTACTACAAAAGACATACGAATGTGTATCAAGATACGGCACCAGTGTGTGTTATATGTTTCAGATTCCCTCCTAACAAACCAACAAAAAATATATATTCGACACGATTGTAGGCATTTAACTTCCCAACATATACAATACATACTCGTATTTAGGTATGTAGCATATAATGGGTGACGTGTTATGACTTACTATAGGATATTGGCACAAATACACATTACCTCCTAATATTTCCCTAAACAAAAAATATGTGCTTTTTTATGCCTTTTTAGGGCGAAGATCATTCATGTAAATGTTTTTTATTAATTTCTCTTTCGAGATGAGCTACATGATCGGAGTTGCAATGAAAAGGAAAGCCAGAGAGATACTACATTCCCATATAAGCGTACGTAAGTCGATATGGACGTGACATGAAATATTTCCCAACATTATAAATATAGAAGAATTAAAAAGGATAAGCTAAGGTATAGCAAGCCCTGAAATGACAAAGTAGTTATGGATGTTAAGGAATTTCGTGAAACGATGGAACAAACGTTCCATTCCGATTTCACCTTCAACTTAAAGTATTTCATGCAATGTATTAAAATTGAAAAATATGGAATACCGTTTGGAGCTGATGTGACAGCAAGGTATGCCAGCAAATGTAAAACGTAAAAAGTCCTTGTCCTGTCGTATTCATATTCTGACATGTCAAATTCCTTTAGAAAAACACTACTTTTTATTGTGTTTGGTTTTAGATTATGTCAGTGTGATAAGCGTGAGTAAATACCATCACACAGAAGTCAACAAGCCAAGCAGTGCTGTTGTTTGAAAGTAAATGTTGTTGTAGAAAAAATACAAAAGAAAATATTAAAGGCTGAAGGAAAGTCATTTTTGCAACCCTCTTCAATGTAGGGGAGTTTTGTTTTAACAGCATTTTTGTTCTGGTATGTATGACATACTTGTCTGTTCTACTCCACAAAAATAGAACATAATATATTTTTGGAGAGAAGAAAATAGAAGAAATGCTTTATTAGTAGTGAATGACTTGACCATATTAAACTTGATACACCTTTACAATTTAATCTGATGTTTTAACATTGTTTTAGAAGTAAAAAAGGAAATACTAGGTCATGATGGTTCAAATTCGAACGAAATAAATATTTTCGCTATTTCTGGTATTTACGATTTTTCTAAATGTTGATCAATTATGAGAAGGTTTTCCCGAAAGGTACCATATTTTTTAAAGACCAATAGGAGTCGTCGATTTTTTTAAGAATATTTTTTCAATGCCTATAACAGTCGTGGATTTCTTAAAGAATATTTTAAGAAGTGTGAAATTGTTAAATAATATTTTTCAAGGCCTATAGGAGACGTAGATTTCTTAAAGAATAGTTGTTTCAAGGCCTATAGGATGTGTGGATTTCATAGAGCATATTATCTGAAAATAATCTGTGATCAACATTTTTGGTGCAAATAAAGTTGGTTCTGGCATTCTACTTCTAGTGATAAATATTCCAAGCTTTAAATAAAGTCCAGAGGCAAGGATTCATTTTTCATTTCGAAAACCAAATGTAGTCAAACATTAGATCAATCCTTTCAACATCATTTCACATTCCCATTTATACAAACTCGAGAAAATAGTATCGGATTATAAGGGTATGAAATACTCATCATAAGGCAAATGTGCCCGTCTGCCTGTCAGTCATTCATAGAGATGGGCAGAGGGTAAATACCCAAAGGGTAAATACCCGGTAAATTGGGTAAATACCCATTTGTGGGTATTTATTTGGGTATTTACTATATTGAATCGGTAATACAACATCTTGCACCCTATTTCCGGGTTTCTGTTATCAAATCGATTTAGAACGAATAGTTTTACGATACTTTAAAGACGTGGGTAAAAACTTGGGTAAATACCCGAGTTTTTACCCAAAAATTGGGTATAAACTCATTAACTGCCGAACCACTTGACATAGGCGGCCAAAATTTTGCACACATGTTTCTAATGGCTGTAATTTTGCACAGAGTGTTCTTTTTGAGTACAAAATGTCCATGCAAAATTTTATGTATGTAGGTCCACGTTTACTGGTAGCCCCCATACAAAGGTACCCCTATTTTGAGTATTTACCCAAAAATTGGGTATAAACTCACTAACTGCCGAACCACTTGACATAAGCGGCCAAAATTTTGCAAACATGTTTCTAATGACAAAGCAAATATAGAAATTCAACATGGGGTCCCTGGGTCCAAGTTTTGATATAGCCCCCATATAACCGTATCTCCCGATTTAAGGTATTTTTAGCCTATTAGACACATTTTGAGGCCAAATTGGCTGTAATTTTGCACAGAATGTTCTCTTTGGGTATCAAATGTCCATGCAAAATGTTATGTATGTAGGTCCACGTTTACTGGTAGTCCCCATACAAAGGTACCCCTTTTTTGAGTATTTACCCAAAAATTGGGTATAAACTAACTAACTGCCGATCGGGACTATGGGGGCTATATCAAAACTTGGACCCAGGGACCCCATGTTGGATTTCTATATTTGCTTTGTCATTAGAAACATCATTAGCAGTTAATGAGTTTTTACCCATTTTTCGGGTAAAAACTCGGGTATTTACCCAAGTATTTACCCACGTCTTTGAAGTATCGTAAAACTATCTATTCTAAATCGATTTGATAACAGAAACCCGGAAATAGGGTGTAAGATGTTGTATTACCGAGTCAATATAGTAAATACCCAAATAAATACCCGCAAATGGGTATTTACCCACCCCATGGGTATTTACCCGGTAAATACCATCTCTAGTCATTCATATTACATGACCATTTGAGGTGGTGCATAGAATAGCAGATTTCCCGCTTGATAGCCGGCATTTTTTGCTTTGTTTGTTTGTATTGACCTCGATAAAGTGAAGAGAATATAGATGGATGAATTGATGTTTGTATATTTGTTGCAGTATGTATGTTTGTGTCAATTCCAAATGTTGTTGACATTTCATGTGCGAAAATGTGCGTATAAAAAGGGGTAAATATGCGAATACTGATAAAGCTACCCAGCAAATATTCGATACTACAAAAAAAGTGTCCATAACCATCGAGGGTGTGTTTGACCAGTGTTACACTTTTCATTTGCACAGTTACGTGAGTCCATGACTATCAGACTGGTTGGCCGGCCAACTGGCTAGATGTTTAAATATGTGAATAGATCACTGGAAATCCTTCTTTATTTGTCTGCTGTTGTAGTCGCACCAATCATTTGCACACGCGATAGACATGCACACACAAACACTCATGGATGTGTCTGTGTAATTTGTGATGTGTTATGTTCCAATGGGGAGGCATGGCAGGTCATTTATAGACACATTTCCAGACCATTAATTTACAAATAAACTTTGTCAGTTTTTTACATGGATTAACGTAGCGAATGGTTTGTATTGGCCCCGATAGCGACAGCAGCAAATATCAAGAGATAGGCTAAATATTTTTTAGAAGTAAGGGCTTTATTATGTGATGTGTGAGTTTGATGGTTGCTTGGTTGGCTGACTGGCTGCTTTACAAAACTGACGTTGATGAAACCGAGCCGAAATGTAATCAATCAATTTGAAATACCTCGTGCGTTAGAAATTTGTAAAGTGCTAAATCGAAGAGTTGTGCCCTGGTTTTGTTTTTTCCAAAGGTTCATGGTGGATGTAATAAATTTTGGATATATTCCCATTGCTGGGTATGTCGCTTTAAAAATTTTAAAAAATAATTTTACATATTTAATATCTTAAATCAAAGGGTTTCGTGGTTATAAAAGACGGGGAGAACGAGAGAAATAATAATAATGCTGAGGTGGTGGAAAATAAAAAGAGTACTCTTTTTTTGCCCCAATAACGATGAATTTTAAAATTGGCATATCGTACAAAATTGTGAATGCAATGACATCTGTTAAGTTTGGTAGCAATTTAAATATAGCTTCCCTATATATTGTTATCTGATTTTATGTAAATAAGCTCCCAAGGTTTGTCCTATTAAAGCGAAATTTCACCCAATCAAATTGAGTCTATAAAGATATGTGCTAAGTTTCGTTGAAATCGGTTCACTTCCCGGGCTTATGTCGTTCAGAAGTAGGAGAGGTTTTGGTCCATTCCATACCATACCAAAAGCAATAGGGAACTTCTTTGGCAACACCCGTCCTACATGTACAATTTCGTGACGATTGGTACATAACAGCGGATAGTATCGTGTTTTAGCAGGCATCAATCTAAACTCAATTTAGTACCCTATGCTAAATTTCGTGCAAATCGACAGATATATAGGGACTTTATGAACCATTTACATAAAATCGGATAAAACTATATATAGAAGCTATATCTAAATCTGTACCGATTTTCGCGAAACCAAACACACATCATTCTAGGCTCAATTCAGCACGCTATGCCAAATTTCGGGACTTTGGTGCAACATTTACATAAAATTGGACCAAACTATATATGGGAGCTATATCTAAATCTGAACCGATTTTCACCAAACAGCACACATCACTCTAGACTTAATTGAGTACGCTATGACAAATTTTATTTCAAGTTTATACGGTCACAATTATAATTTTTACGTCATTATCAAATATTAAAATTACTCTAAATAAACTCAAATTCAATTATTTCCTTCCCTGCAGCAGCAATGCCGAACAAATAACACTTTATATATCCCACTTTAATTTCATTCTTTACTTTCCTTATTAACTAACTCTGTGCGAAAAGAAAAATAAAATCGATCTCCAACGCTTTAACAGTATTTATTTTGCAATTATTTAATGTCCCTAAAGGACCTTAACTCATTATGTTAATTTACTTTTCGACGGCACTTCTTGGCCAGGCTGCTGTCTTTGTTTGCCGTTTGCCAAGTTTTTGGGATTTAAGCAATAGAAGTAGTTGGGAATTTAAACTGAATTACCAGTCACACCCCCTCCCCACGGGCATTAGACCACTTAATTTTCGAAAAGGTATGGTGGCATTGAAGATTAAGAGATACAGCCAATCGACTGCTGCTGGTGTTTGGTGATGATTACGGTTGTCATTGTTGTTCTTGTATCGTCTGCACCATGCCATTGTAATTTTAAGATTTATGTGACATTAAATGTTAATTTAGCCGATAAATTGCAGAAGAAAAAAATTCTAATTTAAATCAGAAAAATGCGGATGTTTTTAGACCTGAAATGTGTACGAATCTTCCATATGCTGGAGGAGTTGATAGCAGTGGTTGTAGCAATGGAATAAAATATCCTGGGAGCACTGTAAATCTCCTCTCATGGATGGCAGGCAAAAGGTTGGTTTCCATTCGTCAGTATATTTCCGCATTGCTTTTGTAAATACTTTGTTATATAATTTAATTACTTTTTAAGTTAAGCCATAAATTAGCTTTGTGCAAGTCGCAATTGTGTAGTTGTCGGTTCTCTATATTGTCCTGGGCAAGTTTATATTTAAATGTGTTTATATGTGTGACAATAATATCTAAGTTCATTTCTTAGGAGATGCCGTTTGCCAACTGCATTGGAAAGCCAATGAGAAAAAAGCAAATCAATGCCTAGGTTCTTCTTTTATAATTCTCACATTTTACTACTATTTTCTTGAGGTTGTGAAACATTTTCTTTCGTTCCATCCCAAGAAGAACAAACGCTAGAAGATAGTAAATTCCTGTGTTCTAAAAAAAGAAACGTTTAAAAATTATGCACTCCTTTGAACTATTCACAGGCAGGCAGTCGCAATTTTACTGCCGCTTTGGTTTTCCCAGTGTTTGTTTAGTGTTTGGAAAGCAGTTCAGCCCCAAAGACCGTTTTCTTTATTCTAGATTTTGGTGTTCGGCCTCTGGAGGCATTTTGTTTATCTTTGCAAAAATGTTCTTAGTCAACATTTAACCATTTCGTGGAAAAAGCGACATTACCTACCGACAGGCGGTGAGTTTCGTAAAATATGTTAGCATCTTTGTTAAAGTCATGGGCATTGCCATTAAATAAAAAGGAAAGGTTTCTTTCTTCTTCTTCTTTGGAGCAAATAAACGATTCCTAGATACAAGCCATTCAACTTTCTTCTTTGCTTTACAATCTATGTGCAGTTGGGCATATAGAAGTAATAAGGGACACTATAAAATGTTTAAGCAAAATGTTCTCCTATATAAAATATTATCAAATGATTAGTATATAGTTTTGTAAAAGTAAGTTTAACTGATGTAACTTTATAAAATATTACTTAATAAATACTTGTTTTATTAACTTACCAATGTTTTATTACTTGAGTCCGACAATATCCTTAAATAAAGACCCGTATATCTAAAAAACAAAAAGGATTTAACAGTAATTATATTTAAAAATTTTACGACTTATTTATTAACCCTTTGAGCCCCGAATTTTTTTCGTATTCATAGAACAAGTTTCTGCTTACAGATTTAATGCAAATATCCTAGATAGGATATGGACAACCTTTGACATCGCTACACCCTTGCATTCGGGAGATACAATACATTCGTTCTGAAAAATAAAAGCCCAATATCAATAAAACCAAATGCAAAATCAACGAAAAAATCATTTTAAATTATTCTCTATATTCTGTTTAACAGGAGTCAAAAATAATACTGATTCTGATTTAAATAATTTGAACTGTATACACAAATTAGTACTGTACACATTTTTGCCCTCTTCCTGTGGGCAAAATTGGGCCATAAAGGGTTAAACTACAAAAATATTAAAAACATGGGAATTCTAAAAAATATTTTGCAAGACCTATCTGAGCCATAAGTGTGGATTTTTTAAGGAATATTTTTTTCAAGGAATATCAGCCAAAAAGCGTGGATTTTTAAAAAATAATTTTAAAGACTATCTGGCCCATAAGCGTGGATTTTTAAAGCCCCATACGCGTAGATTTTTAAAGACCCAAATGCGTGGATTTTGTAAAGACACATTAGCGCGGATTTTTAAAGACCCACGAGCGTAAAAGTCGTGGCTTTTTAAAAAAAAATATTTTTTCAAAGACCCATAACCGTGGACTTTCATCGTACTATTTTTTCAAGAACCCATAATCGTGGATTTTTTAAAGAATGTTTTTTTCAGACACCACAGGCTATCATTTTATTTTTTTTTTTTTTTTGAAGAATATTTTTTAAGGACTATCAGCTACATAGTCGTGGATTTTATAGAAAATATTATTATGGACTGCCAGCCAAACCATTGTGGATTTTTAAGAGAATATTTATACCCTTGACCACACTGTGGTACAGGGTATTATGTCTTTGTGCATATGTTTGTAACAGGCAAAAGGAAACGAGATAGACACATGGTTCCTTTTGAGAATATGCATAGAATCACTTTCTAAGTCGATTTATGCATGCCCGTCCGTCTGTCTGTCTGTCCATGTTAAATTGTAAACAAAGTACAGGTCGCATTTATGATCCGAATTGGATGAAATTTGGTGTAGGTCACTTATTCGGCCCACGAACGAACCCTATTGAAATTGGGAAAAATCGGTTCAGATTTAGATATAGCTCCCATATATATATTTAACCGATTTAATGTAAACGGTCCCTATATATCTTTTCGATTTGCACGAAATTTGGTACAGCCTAATCATTTAGGTCTAGAATGATGTCTGCCAAGTTTCGTGAAAATCGGTCCAGATTTAGATAGATATTAGATTAGATTAGATTAGATATAGCTCCCATATATAGTTTCGTCCGATTTCATGTAAATGGTGCCCAAAGTCCCTATATATCTTCCGATTTGCACGAAATTTGGCACAACGTACTGAATTTAGGTCTAGAATGATGTCTACCAAGTTTCGAGAAAATCGATGAATTATATATAGCTTCCATATATAGTTTCGTCCGATTTCATGTACATGGTGCACCAAAGTCGCTATATATCTTTCGACTTGCACGAAATTTGGTACAGCGTAATCATTTAGGTCTAGAATGATGTCTGCCAAGTTTCAAGAAAATCGGTTCAGATATAGATATAGCTCCCATATATAGTTTCGTCCGATTTCATGTAAATGGTGCCCCAAAGTCCATACATATCTTTCGATTTGCACGAAATTTGACATAACGTACTGAATTGAGTCTAGAATGATGTCTGCTAAGTTTTGTGAAAATAGGCCAAGATTTAGATATAGCTCCCATATATAATTTCGTCCGATTTCATGTAAATGGTGCACCAAAGTCCCTATATATCCTTCGATTTGCACGAAATTTGGCATAACGTTCTTAATTGAGCCTAGAATGATGCCAGCCAAGTTTCGTGAAAATCGATTTTAAGTAATTGACGTACTAAGGAACCAATATGGACAAAACGTTCTGAAATTAGTATAACCTAACCTGTGACAAGTTTGTTTGAAATCGCTTAATATTTGGATAGAGCTTCCATATATATTTTCTTCCGATTTCAAGTAAATTGGGCATCAAACTGGTCATGTTAGTCAGATTGACATCCAATTTTGTAGTTGCGTAGTTGCGTTTTCTAGAAGTACAGACATAGCCCAACGGATGACCTATTTATATTTGTTTGAAGTCGATTGACATAACCCAACGGATGACCTATTTATATTTGTTTGAAGTCGATTGACATACTTTAAGGATAGATCTATGTAGATTCACATTTAGATAAATATCACATATTTTTTTTCATCCAATTTTATGTTAATAGTCCTGTTTAATATACCCATAGTGGTGAAGGGTATCATATAGTCGGCTCCGTCCGACATTACTACTTTCCTTACTGGTTTTTTAAATGACTATTAGAGAATATCTGACCCATAAGCGTAGATTTTTAAAGAATATTTTGCAAGGATTATCAAAGCGATAAGCTTGGATTTTTAAAGATTTATTTTCAAGGTTTATAAGAGCGATACGCTTGGATTTTTAAAAAATATTGGGTCAAAGACTATCTGTCTCATAAGCATGGATTTTTTAAAGAATATTTTTTCAAGGACTATCTGACTCATAACAGTGGATTTTTAAAGAATAATTTTCTGCAGACTATTTGACCCATACTCGTGGAATTTTTAAGAGTATATTTTTTCAAAGATTGTCTGACTCATACGCGTGGTTCAATAAATTTGGTTCAAAAACTATCTGACCCATAATCGTAAATTTCTAAAGAATATTTTTCAAGGATTATCAAAGCGATAAGCTTGGATTTTTAAAGAATTTTTTTTCAAGGTTTATAAGAGCGATAAGCTTGGATTTAAAAAAAAAAAAAAAAATTGGGTCAAAGACTATCTGTCTCATAAGCGTGGATTGTTAAACAATTTTTTTCAAAGACTGCCTGGCCCATAACTGTGGATTTTTATAGACTATTTTTTCAAAGCCTATCTGACCTACGTAAAAGGTGGCACCTATATACTGGAGAAATGTCAAGACATTGATATACATTAATAATTTCTGCAAATGTAGTTTTCATATTTCAATGATTCGGAATGGGGTCTCTATCAAATTCCATTTTCAATACGAAACATCGCAAGAGTAGTATTATTGTATGTACCCAATGTCAAATCTTTAATATTACGAATCTATAGTGATTTCAACGAATACTTCAGTTAGCGTATAAGTAATGCTACCATATTCATTATTCGCCGCAATGAACCACAATGTATGTACATATTTCAAACTTCATTTTTGTGAAATTAAATTTGACACATTCTGGGATCTCAAATCTTTATTCACCCACAAAAAAAATTCCGAAATCCATAAGTGATCATATTTTCTTTATAAATCGAAAATATGAAAGACATTTATTGATTATATATCTTTTTATTTGTACATCATAAACTTCAAATTTGGACATCAATGTTTACGATAATACCTCAAATTACATACAAATTCCACAGCATTTCAAATCAACAAATATTCCATAATTTAAAACAAATATTACTTTGATATTTATTAACAAAACATTACACTTCAATTAATTTAATTACTGGCATATAAATATAAACTTATTAGCACACATCTACGTACATTCAATAGTACTAATCAAAATTCCATTTCCACATTATTGATTCTTCAAACACATTTTAAAACTTAACTTAAATTTACGATTAAGACCTTAGGCGTTATTATTAGATTTCGACTAACCACTTTTGTGTGGAGTTCTATGATTATTGACTTAAAAGCATATATCGATTACAACAAATAAACCAAACCAAAATGCCAGTCAGACAGGCAGCCAAACCAATCAGTAATAATAACAACACTTCGTTCAATGATGTATACATAATAGATTTGGTAATAATCACCTTTAATACATATATAAAAACACACACACACTCTAATACTGACGCTTATAGACACACACACATACTTATGAGAAGTCTTAAATATTTAAGTAACATTTATAGCATTTTGTCTTGACGTTTATCCAGACAAAATATATTATCGTAAATTCGACAACTTTATCCCCGATAAATGTTGCATGCCTCAAGTAATCTGTCAAATCGCATTTGTAGTGAACATACACTCATACTCTTTTACACACAATAGACATAACATCTTACTTATAGCTGTAGGTATGTATGTCGTATTAAGTTCCTAATATATGTCATGATAAATAAAGGCAGAAAAACGCTTATAAATAATTTAAGAGCAAAACTTTTGAAAAATAGTTTGTCAGATGAGATTTGGAATGTAACAGTGGCTATACTTGACTACG
The DNA here is from genome assembly GCF_032173495.1 of Musca vetustissima. Lineage (NCBI taxonomy): Eukaryota > Metazoa > Arthropoda > Insecta > Diptera > Muscidae > Musca > Musca vetustissima. The sequence continues at coordinate 15,637 of NW_026880367.1, forward strand.
TACGTGAACGGACTATAACTGACTTTTAAAAAATCCACGTCTATAATTTTGAGACATATTATCACAAAGGACTCTGATCCTTCGATCCACGCCTATACTTTTTGGACAGACAATACGAAAGGGCTCTAGCTGACCTTTAAAAAATATACGGCCATAGTTTTTGTACAAATAAGCCCAAAGGGCTCAGATTGTCCTTTAAAAATCCACGCCATTATTTTTCGGATAAATAATCTCAAGGTCTCTGACTGACCTCTAAAACCCAACGCCTATAGTTTTTGGACAGATAATCCCAAAGGGCTCTGACTGACCTTGAAAAAACCCCACTGTCTTTGTCCACTGGTGCAAATAAATGTTGAAAAGTATGTCGCAGGCTGCGAACCATGGATTTATGCGCATGAGCCCGAAGCAATACAATAGACATAACATCTTATCAACCGTGTGAGTCTTCGAATATGAGCCAAATCATATGAAGTAGTTCATGGAAAAAGTATTCGATGCAGGACAAGATGTGTCGACAAGAAAATACGAATTGTTTATTCGATTTACAATATTAGGACCAAACCAGACACTTTCTTCGCTTTATATTAGATTTAAAATTTGTCATAATTGTTGAATATTGTGATTGATCGCAAAAGTGGCAACACATATATTTTAATTAGAGAACCCTACATTGTAAGTTACAATAAGCAACTAATGGTTACTTAAATAAAAGAATGTACTCGAAAGTAGTCTTTAAGAAAGATTTGGAATTAGAAGTTTCTAGAGTTAGAAAGATCTAGAATTAGTACAGAATGTATATAAAGAGTTGTAACGTAGATATCATTGCCAGTTTGTAAAGTAACGTCTGCCGGTTTACTAAGTGTTCGCCAGTGTAAATATAAATAATAAAGTCTGCCAACAACCCCGTATCGTCCGTGTTTCATTTATTTGGTGGTCATCAGCATCGTCTGTCGATGCAGCAGTAATTTTAAATTTCAACAATAATCTTGATTCTTTTGGATAAGTATTAGATGGAGTGGGCCTATAGAGCACATATATAGACCAGATCTATGGTTGATAAAAGTAATGATATGTTTGGCCAAATCTTATTCTCACTCAATTCGATTTCTTTTCAGTGAGGTAACTGATATTTTCATTAAACATAATATTTTCATTCAACTTATACATGTGGCATATATGGATTTCAAACTTGCTTGAACCAGCACACCCCGCAGAACTGGAAAAATTCAGCCCGAAAGTTACCTATTTCGAACATTAGAAATCAACAGCCATTAAATTAGTCAAAAATTATTATACAGATATTAGGTCTAGCTTTATTTTAAAAATTCTATTTAAATTCATATTAAATTGTTACAAACTTACTTAACGTAAAAAAATTTTAAAATAAAAGTTTTCCCTTGTAAATAATTTATTTTAGAACATTTATTAAATTTTCCATATGTACAGAATTGATGAAATTATTTTTATCTCTATTACACAGAGGCAAATACACAACACGAACAACAAAAATAGACCCAAAAACTGTTAATTTTCTAATGAATTTAGAAAATCATATTAAATTCTTTTGGAAATTTGTTTTCAAGAAAAAACGTCAATACCATCAACCGTATTGAGTGGCGGCAACATAAACAGAAGGGGTGGTAAATCTATAAATTTTCGTCTATAAATACGACGAAGTTAGATGATATTTTAGATGTTGTTGCTGTCGCTGTCACAGATCCTATTGATACCAGCCTATTAGCTGTAACGAATGTCCGTCTTCTTGTTGTTGCTGCTACTCCGACTGGCAGCCATCCTTGTCATTGTCATCATTATCAGTGTTCGAGAAAAGTTACAATAAAATGTCAAAATAGAATTACAGAAATAATTTTGTTAGGATAAAAGCATCATTTTGTGTGAGAAAACGAGTAAACTTAACTGACACTCACTCGGCCTGGAAGAGTGACAGCTACACACAAAAATCTCGACAGTTAGACAGATGGACGGACAGACGAGCAAATGGTTGGACAGACAAATGCTTGGAATGTTACAAACACATCCACAATACACACTCACTGTGCGATTGAATTAAATATATAGCTATTATATAAGAATTTGAACAAATGTTTCGTTACAACAAAATTACAGTGGTTTCGACCACAACAACAATAAATAAGTACAAATAAAATAAAACAGAATAAAATCCCAAATATGGGGAAGAATTTTTAAACTATATGCGTACATTTTTATAGGAATTAGGCGTAGATTTATAAAGGACTATAGGCGTAGGTTTTGAAACGACTATAGGCATAGAATTTTAAAGGACTATAGGCGTAGATTTTTAAAGTACTAAAGGCGTTGATTTTTAAAGACTATAGGTGTAGATTTTTAAAGGATTATAGACATAGATTTTTAAAGGACTAAAGGCGTAGATTATTAAAGGACTATAGGCGTGGAACTTTTGAGGACTATTGGCGTATATTTTTAAAGGACTATAGGCGTAGATCTTTTGAGGACTATTGGCGTAGATTTTTAAAGGACTATATTCGTAGATTTTTAAAGGATTATAGGCGTAGACTTTAAAGGACTATTGGCGAAGATTTTTAAAGGACTATAGGCGTAGATTTTCCTGAGATTGATATGTATCTGCTTACTCCTTCTTTGGGAAAACGCATTATACGTTTACATCTCTGTGCAATATCTACACAATTTTCCAAATTGAGTATGTGTGAAATTGTAGGCGATTAGGTTATTTTACACATAACATTTACTGGGATTAGTCAAAAATGTCTATAACATACAACAACGAAGACAAAATATAAAAACATCTCCATGCCCACCGAACATACAAAAACTGAAAAACAGTAATTTGTTGTTTTTGTATTTTAACAAGTCAAAGAACTGCTTAGTCGGATTATGGTCTGGTACAATGATAAGATATGAAAATTAAGGATTTTCTATGTTAAAGATTTCTCAACACAACAAAAAACAAAAAAGAACCAACAAAAAGACAGAAAAAGTTCTAACGATCCTGGATTTTGTAATAAGTAAACATTTGTATGAGCTAAGCAGTAACATTTTTGTGTGTATAAAAACTCTTTAATATTTAAATTTTTTCGTTTGGTTTGTGTTTTGCTATTTAATTCATTATGTTTTTGGGGATATTCTATACAAAACATATGTAGTTACATATTTGTCCTTTCATATTTTTTGAGTACGATGAACGAAAACGTGGGGAAGTGAATGAACACATGGCCGAAGGCCTTCAATACCTTCAAACGACAGCGGCTTCCTCATCCTCATCACCGTCATTAACATCAGTAGCAGCAGGAGAATGTTGTATCCTTTTGTTACTTTTTGCTTTCACTAGCCTCGGCTAGCAGTACCACAACACAGGCAACACTGCCATATTGCCCATCCAGTTGTATTCAACTATTTTTACGGTTAATCCAGTTAAATTGGAATTTAAGCCGAAAAAAAAATAAAAACTAAAAACACCAACAACGTTACAAAAATAATGTAACAGAACCAAAACAAAAACGACCAGTAGCCACCACAACCACATTCGCATTTTTTTATACCAAATAAAAAAACACAGACAGACAATATAAGCCACAACAACTGAAGAAGAGTATGAATTAAAAAAACAACGAAGCTGTAGCTTCAGCTGAACAGTAGTAACCCCATTATCAGACAGATAACCAGTCATGATTGCCACTGAGCTCAATATGTTCTGTAAAAGTTCTAAAGTTGTTGTAGTTGCTGTAATAGTGATTGATGTTGTTGTTAGTGTTACTATTTTTATTATTACTACTACTACTGCTACCACCACTACTGTCAGTTGTGCTGAATATGGTGTGCATTGTCTGATGTTATTCATCATGTAACTACAGGGGATTAACAGGAGGTTTTCAAAGGTTTGCAGATTGGCCTAAAAGAAGCAAGTACATGATTTCAAGGATCAAAGCTACAGGAGCGTATTTTTGTAGCTCTTAGACGAATTCTTTGAAGGATTGTTCAAGAAGACGTTTTTCATAAACTATTAGTGCTTTTACAAAAAGCGGAGCCAATTTCCAAGGACTTTTTTCGTAGATAATTTAGGTACAACAGTAGTCGATTTTTCAAGAATTTTATATATACATTTTTTATAACATTTTAATGTTAATGAGTAAAGGCGTATATATTCAATGTATATATTCGTATAAAAATAGCTATTAAAGGTGCAGATTTTTTAAGAACTATAGTTCTACACCTTTTTCAGATGTTATTCAAAACATTTCAATTGCAATTCGAGAATTTCACTTGTAATTCGAGTATGTAATTGGTAATTCACAACATTTCATTTGTAATTTTAAACTTTTCATATGAAATTCAAAAAATTTCATTTGTAATTTAAAAATTTTCATTTGTAATTGTTATATTTCCATTTGAAATTTGTAGAGTTTCATTTGATATTCAAAGAAATTCGTTTAAAATTCAAAGTATTCAACTTGAAATTTATAATATTTCACTTGTAATTCAGAATATATCAGTTGTAATTCGTAACAATTAATTTCAAATTCATACACATTCCTTGTGCGTTGCCATTAATAATTTTCGAATTTAAATTTAATGTTATGAAAAACTAATGAAATATTATGTATTTCAAATGAAATGTTAAGAATTTCAAGTGGAATTATTTAAATTTCAAATGGAAGTTTATGAATTTCAAACGGAATTCTATGAATTTCGAAAGGTATTCTATTAATTACAAATGAAATTCTCGAATTGCAACTGATATGTTATGAATTGCAAATGGATTCTCGAATTACATTTGATATGTTTTGAATAACATGTGAAAAAGGTGTAGTTTAGTTTTTGTTTTCTAGTGACTATACGTAGATTTTTCAGATTTCTAAAGCACAGTAGGCGTAGATTTTTATAGCACTATTGGCGTAGAATTTCCAGAACTATGGGCATAGATTTTTAAAGAACTTTTAGCGTAGATTTTCCAGGACAACAGATTTTAAGGACTATTGGAGAAGATTTTTAAAGGGATATAGGCGTGGTTTTTGATAGACTATAGACGTAGATTTTTAAAGGATTTCAAGGACTATAAGCATAGATTTTAAAGGAATATGTGCGCAGATATTTAATGAACTATGGGTGTCCAGGAATGTATGCGTAGATTTTTAAATGCCTTTAGGTATGTAGACGTAGATTTGAAAGTAGATGTTTTTACACATTTTTCAGGGACTATAGGCAGATATTTTTCAAGGACTATAGATGTAACATTTTTAAGGACGTTAACTTTTAAAAGACTATAGGTATAGATTCTTCAAGTATTAGATACGTAGATTTTTCCATTTCTATATAGTTTGTTCAAGAACAAAAGGTGTTGATTTTTTAAGGATTTTTAGGCGGAAATATTTATATATTCATAGATGTTTCAAGGACTATGGACATTTAAAGGATTATGGACGTAGCGTTTTTAAGACATTTCATAGTATATATATATATATATATATATAAGCGAGCATTTTACAGACATAACAACTGATTTTGGTCTATAGTAAATACTTCTATAAAACCTTTTTCAAACTATGAGGACGAAATTTGTTTAACAACTTTAAATGCCGACTATAGCGCCCATGTAAATATTATTACATTTTTATTTTCGTAATGAAAACAAAAATGCAACCACATCGGCTGCAGCAGTAGCAACAGCAGCTGACATAAGGTGTGAATCTTTGATTTGTAAAAGTGCAAAAATATTGTTGAGCGATGTGTCACATTTTCGCACTCGTTGACACATAACTAAATTAATTGATTCCATAAATGCTGTCAAGTTGTTTTATGAGTAAAACTTTCCATTCCATTTAACTGGTGAGAATGGTGATGTGTGATAAATTATGTCTGGCTGGTCGACTGTCAAAATGGCATTTCGGCTGGCTGTATGGCAAGCTGCCTACGGAAAACTGAAGAGTCGTCGTCCAGTGAAAAACAAGTTTTAAACTACACATGTATATGTGAAAAGTTTTACATACATGTATATTTGTTGATGTTTTTAAATGTCACAGTTTAAAGTTGTCAGACAACAAATGTCAGTTTGTGCAACTAAAAATTACTGAAAATACTATGGTAAAAACTACAATTTTACTAAAGTTTAAACAGGTTTTAGCCAGTTTATTTCATATTACGAACTAAAACGTTCACATTACTGCGCAGGGTTTTTGGAATATGGCAATAAATCATAATATTTTCCGCCCTCTCGCTCCAATTCATTTTTTATTGCAATTTATTAATAAACAAATCACTTTTAAAGACTTTCAACACTTAACAAGTGTTTGCCTTACACAAGTTTTACCAAACCCCCCAACCCGATCACTACTCACTTTTGATGTTACCACCAATTGACTGCAAAGCCTTTGACTTTGTCCTCTACTTGTTCCTCTCCTTAGTAAGTGTCAAATTTGTTACACTCAATTTCTCAACGCCCTCTGAAATATTATTCCCAAATTCTAGAAGGCGAATAAAACCAATGGACTTTGCGATACCAAAACCATCAGCCAGACACTTAAACCAGTGGATATATGGCAGCGATTTAGGACCAAAGCGGTTTGGGGATGGGTCATGTTTCGTAAATTATAATTTATTGTCGTATGTTTTTCTTAGCTGTGGGTTTTTACTGTTCTTTCACTTCACTTCAGTTTTTTAGCTGTTCAAGTTATTATACTCTGTGTTCTTTAAGTATATGCTCTTGTTATTGTTGGATTTTGTAACAATAACAACAACAACGATACCAAAAACAGTTGTTAGGATATCAATGGTGGTTTGCAGTAATAATGCGAAGAAGTTAAGATGTGGATGTTGGAAATTTTGAAGGGAATTTGTAGAAACAGAACTATTTGTTTTCTGGCAAATTCCAAATATGCTATTTATTGTTGAAAGATTTTGTGGATTTGCTTCAACGCCATAAATATCGATGAATTATTGACAATTTATCTGAAAATAGTATTGGCATGACCTACAATTGGAACATACAATAGCAACAATACAATAGAAAATAAATACAACATCTGTATCGAACGACAAAGTTGAAGACAGCTGACTAAATTTCTAAACAGTAAGAAAGATTGCAATGTAAGTAACTGCTTACAGTCATCTGAGGTTTAATCTATTATGGGAGCCATAGGGCCCCAGAAAATTTTAAAAAATATTCTTCATCAATAAAAACTATGTACTGTTTGACGTACCACCATGTGTTGTGATATTTACAGTAACTTCAAAAATCAAATTACCAAATAAAAGTAGTATTAACTCGTGAACATGTTAGTGTTAGTTATCACGTCAACATTGAATATATGAACTTAATTACTAAATTTTTGCAACGATTTTTTACCCTCTAGAAACTCGGAATGCCTAGAATAAAAGTACAAAAATTGGGCTATACACATTTATGAGCACATGCTTTTTTGTAAAGGTGTTTTGCATCTACTAAAAATTGAATGCCAAATCACAGTCACTTCGACTGAAACCTTCAAAATGCAGGAAAATATTCTTTAATTTTTTTTAGGGGACTACGGGGACTTTTTATGGGGTTTGAAAAATATTCTTTAAATTTCAACATCATTAAATAATCCACGCACCTGTTTTAAAAAATATTTGCTTAAAAACAACTTTTAAATTCATTTTAAAAAATATTTTTAAAAATCCATACATCTAACAAATATTTTTTAAAAAAATCCAACCATAAACTCTTTTGAAAAAATCAGTGACTGAAGTCCTTTAAAAAATATTCTTTACAAATTCTTTGAAAAACCAAAGACTGATGTTCTCTAAAAAAAATCAACAACAAGAGTAGGCCTTTGAGAAATACTATAAAAAATCAACGACTGAAGTCATTTGAAAAATACTTTTAAAAAACCACGGCATAAGTCTTTCGAAAAAAACTTCTGAAAAAGTCCGTTGAAAAATCTATGCCTGGAGTCATTTAAAGAATATATTTCAAAAAATCCGCGATTAAAGTCCTGGAAAAATATTATTTGAAAATACACCATTAAGTCCTTTGAAAAATCCACGACGGTTGTTCTTTGAAAAATCCACGCCCAAGTACTATGAAAAATGCATTTCTAAGGCCTAAAAATACCCTCTTGACCGATTAGAGATCAACAGCACATCTTCCTTACACTGACATATTTTCCGAATATCTCAATATTCAGTATATCCCTTCTAATTACTTGTCCAGATTCCCTTCACCGTGGGTTGTGTTGTGATTTTCAGCTTGTGGACTATATATTGACTCGGAAAAAAAACACAAAAAATTTACTTTTCGGTCCGCTTCATCCCAAAAATTTAATCTGATCATCACTGATCCTCAAGAAAAATTTCAAAGCGATGAGCGTTATATTTCCGCCCTCTACTGTGGGAATGTGTTATTAAATAATATATAAATACGTTAGCACCTGTAAATATTTAAATTTAATTTCCACATCCGAGTACATACGTCAATATAATTGGTATCAATTTAAAGGCAACAACTCCTCTTGGATATACTATCTCGGGTCTATGTGCTTTAGGAGTAAACATATATGCCATAGAATACAAATTTTGTCAACATTCACACAAAAGTATGGGTCTATTTGACCCGCTAAATATTGACTGATCTTTATCAACACAGGCATGCTTATTCTTTGGCCCGATCCCCTTTTCCATGCAAAAATTCGCGATGTTTAGGCCATAATTGCGGCCTCTTGAGCGACAGAAAATCAGACAAAAATAAAGTTTTTGGTCCATTTTATCCCCCAAATTATCACCGATCTTTTCAAAAAAAAACAATAGGGATCTTCATTGGGTAGAACCCATCCTACATGCAAAATTCCATGAAGATTGGTCCATAACTGTGTCCTGCATCGTGTTTACAAATTATAATGGACGGACGGACGGACACACATGTCTAGATCGATTCAGATTGTCGAGATATGACGATCGGCATAATTAAAGGTGGCGTTACAAACTCTTGGGGCTGCACAAACATATAATACCCTGACAACATAGTTGTGTAGGGTATAAAAATATAAGCCTTAAAGATAAAAATAAAATACACGCCTTTGTAGAAAAATATTTTTAGAAAATCCATGCTTATAGCTGCTTTGAAACATACGTTAAGAAATTTAAACTGATATTTAAATACCGATATTAACCGATATTATCGAAAACGATATTTAAAAAAAAGCGCTTATAGTCCTTTAGCGTTTGTAAAATGATGAAAAACAATGATACCATACACCATTCTTTCAAAATACCAATAAAGAAAAATGAAAGAATTCAATAAATTTTTTTCAACTACCGATAGGAAGAATGACAAAAATACCATAGACGTATTTAAAATTCTCCATGTTGCTTAATTTAGTTCATGTGGTTTCTGTGTGTTTTACTACTATTTTTTGGCTAGGAATTGTTTGCAACAAAATAAGCTCTTAACAGGATAACTTGACACATTTAACCAACAATGAAACAAAATAAAACCAAAAAACACTGTTTTCTGTTTTTTGTGTGAATGGCTTTCTGATTTATTCAACCAATGGAATTTGTATCCTTCATTGGATAGATGCTTTTTTGTTTTGGGTTGGTTTAATTCTTTTGGTAAATATACTCTTCACTGCATTGTCCTTCCTTTATCTCTGTATAATTGTTTGAACAGGGACTGTGGTGGAGGCTCTAACACTTTTGATGACAGCACACATTTATTTCGAATTAACTTTTCGTGGTTTTCCCCATTCGAAAGACTCATTTTAAAAATAGTCCGAACTTCCTCTGCAGTTGCTGGTTAGTGATGGTCAGATAGATTCAAGAACAAAACAAAAAGCAACATGCTATGAAAATTAATTTGATGTTGTTGTTTTTTTTTATGTGGCGTATAAGTATTAAGTTTATCCGCCTCAAATTTGTTTAAAATGAGATGACAAAAACATGAAAAGATAGGCCAAGCAAAATATGTTGATTGGTGGCCCTCAACAATTTATGCAAATTATGTTGTAAAGAAAACGAAAAACACAAAATTTTCATGACCTCTCGTTGAGAGTGCGGCACTCTACCACTTACACAGAATATTTGGATATTTGCAAAGGGTCTGTAAACATAGTTTAGCACTGATTTTGACTAAACAGATAATTTACAATCAGCGGTGGTAGTTGTTTCGTTGGCTTTACTGGATGACTAGTTCGTTAGCTATTTTGAATGTTTGATTTGCGGCTTTTGCTTCTCCATGTAACGAGTGATTATCTCTGCCATTGTTATTGTCGTTGTTTGGCCACTTAATCTATTGATGTTTAATCGATTTTCATTTCAAATAAATAAAAACCACAGCAATTTTATATAAATGTCCATTGGTAATGTTAATTAAACACAAAGCATGCACACATTCACACAAAATCTAAATGTTTGGTATTTGTTGTCATTTAATTGTGGGAATTTTATATATTTTCTAATTTAATAAATAAATACAAATTTTTCAAATAAAGACAATGGGTTTAATTTCAGATATCAGGATATAAAATATCAGGCAACCCGTTGACCCCGGATTTTTTCGGGCCAATGGAATTAATTTCTGTTCACAGATTTAATGCAACTACCCTATAATTTTTCTTGCCTAGATTTGAAGAAATGGGTAGGGGAGAGGGGGACACCTTTGAACGTGGGGCACCTTTGAACAGCGCTCATAAAATCTTGGTTTAAAATTTTTCCGACCCGCAACCAAATTTTTGTATATGGCAATCTTGTTCTCTATCTGCGTAAACCACTTTGGCTTGCTTTTCAAGTTGTCGAAAAATTGTGCATGGGTTACCATGTTTTCGCATTGTCATTGTAAACTTTTATTCATTTGGTTGTAAGGGCGCAGGAAGAATTCTGTGATAGTTTTCTTTCGTCAAACAAATTTTATGCATTCCAACAATAATTTCAAACATAACTAATGAAATTTCTTTCATAAATATTTATTACAAAAAAAGTTATTATAAATGTCCGTAAAATGCCATGGGTGGGGCAACTTTGAACATGCCCATTAAACTCGAGTAAAAAACGGAGCAATCAACTTTTGGCTTCAATTTCTTAAAATTTCAAATGGGCTAATAAGATTACGAAATTAACTGTATTTTTCACCATATTAATTTTTGTTTTAAGTCATTTTATATTTTAATAAATTTTGATCTAAATTTTTTAAATTTCGAACATTTTTTATATATTTTTTAATGAATAAATGCATTTCTGATATGTATGAATAAAATACATACATATTTGATCATAAACAAAAATGCTAACCCTTGTTCAAAGCTGCCCCCTGCACAGTTGTCCTAATTCAATTTTTTTTGGCCAAAATTATTTAATACAACATAATGTATACTTTTCGTTTATAAATAGATTAATATTTATTATAATAATATTAATATTTATTGCAAATCCGTTAAAACGCGTTTCTACAATCATAAGGTACAATATAGTACTATTTATTAGGTTTTTAGATATGCAAAGGCATACAAAATGTTAGGGTACAAAATGTGATGTTTTAGTACAATCATGAGTTGTAAAACAAAATATAATGCGGTAAACATAATTCAAAATTTACTCTTTTTATAAAAGTATGACTTAAAACAGGCTTAAGAAGGTTGTTGTATACTATTAAGTAAAGAAAATAAAAGAACTCTATTAAGTTTTAAATTAATTAATTATTGAATATAGGTTTAACCGCTTTCTTTCTTGTAAGTGGGCGTTTAGGCGTATAGATGATATAAGTGGATCAGATGTATCCAATGCTCTATTAAATACGTCTGTGAGATTATTGACACGACTACTGTTTCTAGCGTGTAATAATCTGTCATTTTTATATATTTTGTTTCTGCATTCAGCAGCATCCTTTCCATAACATCCAACTGGCAACACAACATTCTGCATTATTTGCTTAGAATGAATCAAGACCTTGTGCACTGTTGGTGTCATCGCTACCCACGGATAATGGCCCTGAATATATTTAGCTGTTTCGAAACAGTATTTTTCAATTTTTTTCCAAATCAAGGGGAAATTGACATGTTAAACATACAAGAATTATATGAAGGCGGTAAACAAGCTCTTCTTCAATTCCGATAATTTGAGCAAACTTCTGGTAACTACCAAAAGCACGACGGGATGTGTTACCATCATTAGTGGAACCAAAACCACCAACTTTGGGAACGTCAACGCGAATTCCAAACTCTGTCCAGAAGTCGTTTTGAATTTTTTGCTTCCTTTTAGAAACATTTTCTTTGTCTTCTTGCCCTCTAATCTGCCATTTTTGTACAAAAACAACGAAAATTAATTAAATAGTGAGGCGCCGTTGTGGGAGGTCTTAACCAAAATATTTGGTACAAACAGTTTATACTTTCCATGAAGTCAAAATGCAAAGTTAGAACCGAATCTGTTAAATAATATCGCTAAAATCTTTAAAATATCTTAAATCAGACGGTACGGCTATGTCACAGTGTGGGCCAATTTTCAACAAATGTTGCAGAAATGTTTTTTATACTATTAAAACCTTAAATATCAATTTTAAGAAAAATCGGATGAAACTTTGTCTTTATCCCACATTTTCAGTTCAATACTATATACAATAAAAACATCAATCTATAAAAAATTTCACTCAACTTAAAGTAGAAAAATAAATTTTTTTCTAAAAAAGGCAAAATATTTCATCTGAATATGATAGTACATACCCCTGCCAGCTTCCAAAAATTTTTTGGAGGAGACGATATTTTTACATTTTTTCTAAAGATTAAGAAGATTTCAAAAATATTTGCAAAAGATAATTTTCAATATACACACAAACTTTTATCTCCCTACCCAGATATTACAACTTTCTTCGTTCTTTCTTTATATATTATGAAAGCACTTATTATCAGCTTCCAGATTCATAATAACTCTGGTCCGAATTTCGTATACCCATTCGACCACACAGCACACCAAAAAGTATATATTTTACAGCACACAGTCTGTTCTATTATTTATACAAAAAATTTTCAACTTTAGCATTACACCAACGAGCGGCTATTAATGGTATTTAGAAAATCCAATTATTTTCGGATGATTTGAAGTGTTTTTTATTATTCCGCGCAAAAAAATTATAAAAATATGAAACTTCAAAAAAATAATTTTGGCCAAAAATTTTGTGATTGCGACAACTGTGCCCTGGGGGGGGTGGGCGTGGGCAGTTTTTAACACTTTGACTTCGTCCATTAAAACAGTAATAAAATATATTTATCAAGCTTAAAGTATGTCATATGTATATTCATTTTAAAGGTTACATATGTACCTATTAGTTAAAATTTATAAGAAACCAAAAATTATAAAATAAAAAATTTTGTAAGGCTTGAAAGAAAAAAGTGTTCAAAGGTGCCCCCCTCTCCCCTATTTATTCCTACAAATACTGACTTCTTCTACAACCAAAAGTTCCACATTTCTTCATAATCCTCTATTATTTCATACTAAGAAAGGTTTGCATAATTTCTAAATCTGTTCTCTATCAACCAAAAAGGGAAAATAAAGCAACCCAAAATAACAAAGAACTTTTATATTATCCTGCAACACGATTCAAGGAAATTGCAATTTCCTTATATGCAAAAATTCCGGACTGAATACACGTTCGTGGTCATAATAAAACCCACATGTGGTGGAATCTTCAAGGAAGGCAAGAAAATAATAGCTAAAAAAACCAAATCCCAAAATGCAGTGAATCTAAAAAAAATAAAATTGTTTATTGTACCTTTTTTTCAAAAATGCTTTATTCACAATGAGATTCGCACAATCATATATATATATATACGAAAGGGAAGACATGTGTTGGTGAATGAATTGTTGCGTTGTAAGGGAGAAAAAAACGTGCCAGGATATATCTTAATACACAAATGGTTTTGCCTTTAGAGACATTTATTTAAAGAGGCATTTAACAGCTGTGACTGTTTTTTTATTTTACCTTCGACCACCCTTCAACAATTCTTGATAATATTTCAAATATACAGATAGTACAATGACTTCTTCTCTCTGTATTATTGTTTACTTTTGTTTAAAAAAAATAGCAATATAGATTTTTTAATGAATTTCTAGGTGTTATTTGGTACTACACTGTACATCCTACATCCGCCAATAAGCTTTCGCAAGAGACACAATAAGTGGAAACTATTTTTTTTGAATTGAATTGGAGTAGTTCAAATTCCATTCCTTCTGGAGTAGTCATAATCCACTTAATCAAATTGTTTAATCATAACCTATAATAATAATTAAAACCCTTATTGTAATTTGATTGGTATCATATTCTTTAGTAGTCCAATATCCCTCCCTTTTACATTTAAGCCGCTTAATATGATATAATTTATATTTAATTGTGAAATGTAGCTTACAGCCTTAAGGTGGAAAGACTGGGAAATATTAAATAAATAAATATAAAAAAATTAAAACCATGGATAATAACCGCAATTTAGGAATACCCTTTGAAATTTTTACAAATATAGTTTTTCAATGTACAGTCACATAAACATTCAACATTCCGATTGAGCCTAGAATGACGTGAATATATACCTATTTAATTTCTCCCGATTTCATATTAATTTACCACCAAAGATGCTAGGTTTTGTCGACCAACCTTGTGAATTACAGTGGAATTACAGTGGAAAAATATGTGAAGCTATGTCCATTTTAATATAGTATTGTCACTGGAAATCGAGAAAATCAGTTTAGCAAAGTTTTTTC
>NW_026880368.1:0-31263 GCF_032173495.1 Musca vetustissima
TTTCAACCTGCAACCATTCGTCATTGGTAAGTGCCGTTCAACTCTATGATCAAAACAAGGGAAATTTTTTCAAAGACCCTGAAATATTTTCTGTTCGTAAGCAGCAATTAAATACGCGGTTTCTAGCAGAATCGGTTTGCTGATCGATTTTGTTCCTTCGGTTCATCCGAACAGCTTTCGCCTTTATGTCATTTCTTGTTGTGAGCTTAGCGATCTTATTAGCCTCTTCGCTTCTTCGGCATTCTAGGAGGATTTTGTTAGTCTTATGGCTTGTCTTTCTTAAAATCGGTTTGCTGATCGATCTTGTTCCTTCGGTTCATTCAGGCCAGTTTTCGCTTTGCTGCCCTTTCTTGTTGTGAGCTTAGCGATTTTATCACTTCACTTCTTATCGCTTCTTCTGCATTCTAGGTTAGTCTTATCCTCATGTTCAGACTCGGAATTTGAGTTTGAGTCTCTTCCTGTCTCAGAAGATTGGGTCGATATTGCTCTTTCTGTATGGTCCTTAAACCAAGGTCCATTTTTACTCCTTATCTGTGTGCCTTCACTACAGACACCAATACATCCACACCTGTAGGAGATATTGGCTCACAATCGCATGATCATGACGGGTCGTGACTCGTGGCCTGTCCAACACAGTTTTTAGGCTCTACATCGTAATTTTATTCTTCTTCGCATTTTCCATGTTTGGTTTCTGTTTTAGGGTATCAAATATTTTCAAGGGGCTTGCATATTCGAAATATCTTCTATGCATAAATTAACTTCTAGAGACACTTTGTAATTTAAAGAACTTGTTAATAGATCACAAAAAATAGAGAATCTTCCAGTGACTATATATAGTCTTCTAGAGGTCTACAACTGAACAATTATAAATGGGAAAAACCATTTCGTTAAAAAACTAAAGCATTCAAAATAGACCTACATAAAATTGGACTTAATTGTCTGCAAGAAGTTGGGCTATCATCTGTGATCCTGTGATTTCGAATTACAACCACTTCGGTATACAACAAGGCTAGTAAAATCGACATGGTTATAACTTTCGTGTAAATACGTAACAAATTTTTTACAAGGAGAGAATCTAAAGATATCTTAGAAGGTATTCCATTTAACTCTCATAATTGTGTATAGGTTTCGAATAGAATACCTTAAATTGGTTTCCCCAGACCTTTTATATCTTCTCCATTACTATCTTTCCAATTGAGCCAATTTATCACTAATTAGATCATTTTAAAACATCTTAACCATACCCACCTCATATGTGAATCTTTCGATTTTGTTTGACAGAAAAAAACATTTAAACGGTTTTAAAAATTACGAAAAACTTTTATTTGAACAATCGCAAATTTTCCATAAACATTCAGCAATTCCATTTGGTTTGTTGCTGGATGCTCAGAAATCGGCATTGATATTATTCTGCTGCCGTTCGTTGCTGCTACTAAGCCTTTCATTTCGATTTTGGCTGTCCAATGATGATGATGCCGATGCCAATGTTGGCTTTGGTGTTTGGCATTATATTCCTTCCAATCTGTATGAGGGCATCATCTCTTTTTTTTTGGGGAAAACGGAAAAATGAACAACAAACATACACTTAAATAAAAATCATACTGCTATCATGAACACATCCATATCCATATGTGCATATGGCATGCAAATAAGTGAAGTGTACTGGAGTACTATTTGGTACAAACTACAGACACACACTAGGGCAGACACAATGGCGTAAAGGGATTCAAAAAAGGCACCCACAATGTGGAAGGAGTGGCGGAAATTAATGAGGAGAAAGGGCCAAGTGATAAAGGGGCCTAAATTTATAAATTTATACAAACCCTATACAGTTACATCAGAAGACATGTAGAAAACATTTTAACCGTAGAAGAATCCTAAACATCAATTAGAGGAGACCATTTGAAAAATTACTGCTATTCTATAGGAGGTGTTTCTATATACAAAAACACTTAAAGAAGATCCATTTATAAAAAACCTAGACCACGTATGCCGAAAGGCTTTACTAGAAGTTGTATATACATAGGATACCTTTAGTTGTTCTTCTTTGCAGGAAGTTTGAGAAGCACTCTTGCCATCGCTTACGGGGACCTCCGCCATTCCCGGTTTTAAAAAATTAAATTTTGGTTTTTGATTTAATTCAAACCTAGACTAATTCAAGAACACCCCTATATAAAATTTCGGCCAAAATCTTCCTTCTTCCGGTGTCCCTTAAGTATAATGTTTTTTTATACCCTCCCCGGATATTCGGATCGTAATTGTGCCTTCTATAGTGGCCCGATTAACTGATCATTACCAAAAACAAAAGGACCAGAACATGTCCCATATGCAAAATTTACTACTAATGCACAGATGGACGGACGTATACACATGTCTAGATCGAGTCAGCTATTCGCGATATATACTAAAAGGTGGGTCTAAGACCAATATTTCGCGGCGTTACAGATTCTTGGGGTTGCACAAAGCTATACTACGTTGAGAACATAGTTGCGTAGTGTATAAATATATTTATTATATCGAAATCATCGAAATGTGATGTCCAGGATAATGGATCCTTACTTACTTACTAAGCTGGCTTATGACAGAACGGTTGTTCCATAAGCCGAGCTTAAAAAAGGTATCCAGGCGCGTCGGTTTTGGGCGCATCTCATCCAATTTGAAAGACCATTTTGATCATTCCAGACTCCTTCTCAATCCGTTCAAAGGTGGCTGTTACCGCTCGCAATGTTCGACACAATTTGTCGATGCCGTCGGCGTAGGCGAGTAACCTGTGTGGTTTGGTGTACAGAGTACCATTTCTGTTCACATTTGCATCTCGTGTGACCACTTCAAGCTGGATGTTGAACAGGTCACACTACAAACTGCCACCTTATCTGAATCCTCGTCTGGTATTGAATGACTCTGAGAGGTCCTTTCCTACTTTAACTACTGACATTCTACCAGTTAAAGTTTTCCTGCATAGCCGTTTTAATTTTGCAGGAATGCCAAACGAAGACATGACTTTAAATACCTCTGAACGGATAGGGATGTCGAATGCGACTTTATGGTCGACATATAGGTGGAATGTGCCGAGGTGTTTTTCGTGGGTTTTTCCAGGATTTGGCGCAGACTGAAAATCTGGTTAATGGTGGATTTGCCAGGCCTGAAACCGCATTGGTATGGTCCAATACTAAAATTGACCATTGGTTTCAGTCGTTCACACAGCACGCTGGATAGAAATTTATATGTGATGGGAAGGAGACTTATTCTTTATAGTTGGCACATATCGTCTTGTCTCTTTTTTTGTGCACGGAACACAGGAAGCTGAGGTTCCAATCATTGGGCATGCATTCCTCAAGTCAAATTATACAAATCAGCTGGTGCCTGCTCCTGACCAACATCTGACCACCGGTCTTGAATAGTTCGGCTGGTAATCCATCGACACCTGCTGCTTTATTGTTCTTCAGCCGATCAATTGCTACTCTGACCCCAAGGTGTGGTCAGAGTAGCAATTTATTTAGGTGGTATAAACTCTATACCGTTATTAGTTTTGGGGTATCTTCTTCACCGTCACTATTTGATACCAGATGTTTTTCAAAATGCTTTTTCCAGATCCTCAACACGCTGAATGTATCTGTCACCAGGTTTTCATCTTCATCTCTACAGGAAGATGTGTCTGCGCCAAAGCCTTCGGTTTGGTGTTTTACTCATTGATAAAATTTCCGGACTTCATTCTGACTCCTGTACATCTCGATTTGCTCAAGTTCACTTTATTCTTGCTCTTTCTTCTTTTATCTGAAAATACGTTTCCTCTCTCCCTTTCTCCCGATAATACTCCATCGAATTATGTGTTGCTACTGTCTGCAGGGTTGCTCTATACGCTGTGTTTTCACATCAGTAGCATTACGACACTCCTGATCGTACTATGGGTTTTGATGGTGGTCTTTGGTACCCAAGTAGGCTTCTGATATCTGTTGTGTTTGCAGCTTTTCTACGTCAGATTTCCGTGTTACATTAGATCGCACATTTGCTGCGTACCTTGGCTGCCACAAGGTAATGGTCCGAATCGATATTTACTCCTCGTATCTATCGAACGTCTAAGACACTGGACGAATGCCTTCCGTCTATCACAACATGGTCAATTTTATTTCTCGTTGCTTGATCAGGAGAAATCCAGGTGGCCTTGTGTATATCGAGATGCTTGAATCAGGTGCTCTTAACAACCATGTTTTTTGCATCCGCGAAGTCAATCAACCTCATGTCGATGTCGGATGTTTCTTCATGGAGGCTGAATTTTCCGACGGTGGGACCAAAAGTATATTCCCCTCCGATTTTTGCATTAAATCTCCTAGCAGAATTTTAATGTCACGGCGACCATATGCAGTTTTCTAGGCGCTCGTAAAAATGTCTTCGGTCTGTTCATCTTTATCTTCGGTGGGAGCATGACCGCAAATTAGACTGGGTAGAAGAATTTCGATTTTATACGGATTATAGCAATTCGCTCATCCATTGGAGGGAATCTGCAGACGAGGTCTTTTATTCTCCTATTAACCATATATACGTAGCCAAATGCACGTCTCGTTTCAGCTATATACAGGGCGTAATCATCTGATTTCCGTACGCCAGTCTCTTTCCATCGCATTTCCTGTAAGGCAATATTATCGGCTTTGTACTTCATTCGCAAAGGCGAAAATTCGCCTGTTCTGTACAGCGTGCGCATATTCCAAGTGCAGATTCGCAGATCGTGGTGCTTTATACGTTTCCGGGGTCGTCAACATTTTCTTTTTAGTTGCTTTTTCATAGTAAGAGGGGTTTTCCGAGTGTGGGAACTAACCCGACGCCTCAACCCATTTTTATAGTTCTTATGGGTAAACTCGCGGCACATATTAGCTCACTGTTTCAATGGATGATGAAAATAGTTACCCCAGTTGACACCGCAGGGAGGTCAGTGTCCACAATTGAGATGAAAGAGGGACCAAAATAAGCCTGGGCTTGGTATCTATCATCCCCTACGTCACCCAGGATAATGGATCCACCTAAGACTTTAACCCTTTGTGGCCCAATGTTGCCCACAGGCAACAAAATGTTTTAGCGCTTATATTTAATATACTGCTAGTAGATATATATTGTTTGGATTTCATATGTCAAGACCTGATTATGGACGACACATATCACAAGAAAAATCTAAAAAATTCAAATTTTTGGTAAAGTTATGAGCTTTTTAATATAGAGAAGAGGGCAAAAACAGTACTAATTTGTGTATACAGTCCAAATTATTTAAATCGCATCGTATTCGAAATATACGAATTCTTCCGTCAGAATTATTATTGTTTCTTGTAAAACAGAATATAGAGAATAATTTAAAATGATTTTTTCGTCGATTTTGCATTTGGTTTTCTTGATGTTGGGCTTTTAATTTTCAGAAAGAATGTACTGTATCTCCCGAATGCCAGGATGTAGCGATGCCAAATTTCCTCCATATCTTATCTAGGATAGTTGCATTAAATCTGTGAACAGAAAATCGATCTATGACTACGGAAAAAAATTCGGGGCTCAAAGGGTTAAATACTCTATATTTTGTTGTTGTCGATATTAAAACTTTTCTTATGTAGAATATCATAGATCAATCTAACAAATATCAATTGCAGTTCAATATGGGGCCCCTAAAAATCCTTTCGCCTATGATCTGTATTTATTTCCTGCTATACATGATAAAGGTATAAAATGTTCATTTAAAATACATCTATTTTCAGCCATAACTTTTTGCCAACATCTGTACATATGTAAGTGTGTGCGTGTGTGCTCTTGTATGGAGAAAAGTTAAAATTTCAGTATGATGTTGATGACTGTGTGAATATCATCTTCTGGCCGTGACCGTGGCAACCGAAAAAATCATCATCAGCATCATAGCTTTAGTATTATTCATGGCAGACCATGACTAGGATGCTGATTCCAATGATGATGATGAGTAATCATTGCCGAAGAAGCATCTAGGGGGAGTAATGGCAGTATAGTTTTAATAGTATGTAGTTGTAGTGGTGGTGATGGTACACATTGCCAAACAATTTTAATACTGGGAAAAATTTACATACAAATCGCATTACACTTAACATCCACTTTGCTTAACGAAGCACACAAAGTTGTTGTTGTTGTTTTCCTATGAATCTCTGCCGTATTCTCTCTCCGGGTCTTCCTCGGTCTTCCTATTCACACTCTCGGGTTTGTTTTCCTTTTGTTATATGGGAATCCCAGCTCAAGTATTTTTCATGGAGTCCCTATGTTTGTTTGTGTCTGTCCAATATATCAGTACGCTTGTCTCAACATCAGACAGATCCATGCAGTCAGCCATCCGTCCCTTTTTGCAGGGACATACACACACACAATCCTTTTGTGTGATGGATGCATTCATTTGTGCAAAATGCTTGGATGGATGGATGATGCTCGGTCCGGTCCTGTGATATAATTTTTTAGTTTGTTTGTTGTAGTGTGTATTTTTGTCGGACATATTGACATGTTCGGCCACCAGGCTGACTGGACTGCCTGCCTACGTTTACTTCTTAATTTTTGTATGCCATGGTAATAGCATTTATTTCGGGGGCCATCACCATCAAAACATCCCTGTGTTCCATCCATGATGAGGAGGACACCACGATGATGATTTTTCCTGTGTTTTGATAAGCAGACAACAACAACACCCATTTCCTTCCTTTATTTCATCTCACATTTTACAACAAACAACACTATTAAGCCGATTAATTTGCCGTGAATATGAGATGTTTAATTAAACAAGCTCCAAAATTTTAAATCGAAGTACGGGTTTTGAAGAACACCTCGACAGGGAATTGAACCCCAGCCTTCCGCTTTAATGGGCGGACGTACTAGCCACTATACTATCGAGGATATTACGATCACATTCCAGATGACAAAATGCATTTTAAAAATGTGTTTCTATTTTTTTGCATTCATTTCCAGTTTTCTGTGGTGCATTCATGAATTGGCTGTGGTTGCGCTGATCGCCCACGATCACTTGGAGTGTCTAAAAATAGTTACCATGTCTCGTTAAGTGCCCTCCATTCCTCCGTTGTGGTTCATTTGTCGCATAGAATATGTTTGCATACATTAAGTGGATCACATTGATCGGTTTAAAGGGGGAAATTTCAAAACAAAATAAAGAACCCAATTAGTGGAAGGGGAAAATAATTTTAGATTTCATGAATCTTTTCATTGGGAGGAATGCCGTCCATATTGGTACAATCGCTACATTAACGAGAATAAATAACAGAGAATTTTTTACGAAGAGGTATTGTGTGTTTATCCACTTCACTTTGAATATAATAGGAACTTCGAAATGCCAAAAGTGGTGAAAGTCCTCAGAAATTCCATATTGCAGTCAATTCGAGTGGGAAATAAGGCTAGAGCGTTTAAGATACCTAAATTAGATAGGACCATTATTAGTCGGTCATATCAATTTATATTCAAAAGTTTTTATCAGGGTGATTTTGTCAATTGAGGAACTGAAATTACAAATTACAGAAACTTATGTTCCATGAAGTGTCTTGGATCTTTAGAATACCGAAAGCTTTGTCTAAATATTGACCTATTTTGGATATGTCAAAAATTCGGTTAAAAGTTTATTAATTCCGGAAAAGGAGCGGTGGGGTTTTATCAAAACCCCGCACAAATTTGTATATAAGTCAGTCTCCAGAACACTTCATGCCAAAAATTCTAAAGTCTTAAAAATACCTCAAATGGGATAGTAGCGTTATATGGGAGCTATACCAAACCATTAACTGACACTTATAATTTTTTGTAGGAATATTTGACAACCCCTAAGAATTTGATAAATCAATTTGATTGAAAATTCGGTTGAAAACAAACAACAGCCCAAACAACAACATGGACAAATATGGATAATTTTTTGTAGGACGATTTGATGGCCAACCGGAATCCAAAATACCAAATTATACCTGATTCTGTTGAAAAGCGGCTCCAAAACCCCCAAAATACCGAAAAAAGGGAATCGCCGTTAGGTGGGAGCTACCCTAAAAAGTGGACCAATAGTTATAATTATCGGTAGGAAGATATGATACCGAAAAAGGGAGGTACCGTTATATGGGAGCAACGCTAAAAAGTGGACCAATATTTATCATTTTCGGTAGGAAGAAGATATTATTTGCAATGTCAGCCATTCTATGAGCAATCTAAACATGTGTATCCGTCCATCCGTCTGCCCAATATAATTTGTAATAACAGTGCCACAGTTACCGATGCCAGGACCAATCGTTACGAAATTTAGCATGTAAGTCCGGTAACTATCGGTTAAAATTTCGAGGATGAAATAGAAAAAACACTTCAGTTGTTTAAGTTTTCTGACACTGTAGAGGTCACAATCAATAGCAAACGTCAAGAAATTATACATGGGGAAAAGGTTTCGGTAAAAAAAATAATCATGAATATTTTGATGAAGTTCTGTAAATATTTTGGGGATCAAATGTACCAAGACATTTATGGCTAATAGATTTACTTCAGAATGACAGTAAATATATTAGCAGTATAACCAAGATGTTGGAGTAATAATTAAATAGTTACTGGGGTCTACATATTCCAATTTAATTGGAATTTCCAATTAACATTATCGCATTATAACAATTTTACATGAAGTTCCGGTTATGGTCATGCGTTGGTCCTATAATTTTGGGTGGTTATCATATGATATTTATGGTGATATGAAATTGACCGAAAACTTTATTTTTGTTTGTGTTTCTTGTGACTCTAACGTCGCCAAAAACATTCACATAGAAGGCGAAGGGGTCAACGAACAAGTTTTGCCCGTTTGATGATAATTGCTAAATATTTAGCAGCCTAAATGGATCAAAAATTTCTGTTCACAGCGGGAAGACATGACCCAGTAAAAGAAATTGCCAGTGTATGAATGTGCGATAGACTATGATGACTATGTATATAGCGGATATACTAAAATATTTAAAAGGGTATACATATAGACATATAGTTTAATCTAATCATCACCACAACAGGGAATGTATAACTCGTGAAGTTTCGACGAGGAAGTAATCATTTTTTACTTGCCATCCAATTATACATGAAGAAATAGCTCAAAAATCGATAAAAATTTCTTATAGAAATTGAAAAATATTTTTTATGGAACATTTCGTCCTTCTAACTCAATACCTATTCGTCATTAATTTATTAAAACGGATAACAATATGTGATTTTTTCATTCTTTTTATATTCTACAAAAATATTGCTCATACGATTTTAGGTGGTATGCTCAAAGACGAAAAATCGATTTTTGATGGCCTTTTCTGTATTTTACCCGTGTCATGTTATTATAACACAATTACTTCTTCATTATATAGAGCTGTAAAATTCGTCCGAATTATTTACTAAAATCATTTATAGTTATGTCAATTACGTAAAAAACCAAAGATAGAACCAGTTTTCTAAATTTCAATGATGTTCACTTATGTTAGTTGAATTTGGGGCATTAGAAATTGACTTCTCCGTCATAATTGTTATCAAAAAAATGTGAAATAAAAATTAAATTTTAGAAAATATAAATTAATTTTTATTCATTATTAATGTATTTTTTTAAATTAAAAAAATATTTAAAAAAGTATTCAGTCATGAAAATCTTTCTCCCCGACGGGGAATTGAACCCCGGTCTCCCGCGTGACAGGCGGGGATACTAACCACTATACTATCGAGGATGTTGATTCCAACAGCTCTTATAGAGGTTGTTGTATTGTCAGCAACACATATAACTATTTTACTTGAGGTATGTTCTTAGAAACACAAAACAATACAACATGTATACAGAACACACCATACATATGTTTAGCAACATTTCATACATACATGTTTCTAACTTTCAAGCCAATGAAGCCAACATTGTTGATATCTGTTTAATGTTTAACACTAGAACGCCGAAGGCAGTCGTTTTGACCGCTTTCCAATTTCAAGTACAAAAGCAACTGTGCATTTAATGACACTTTTTTTAAAATATGGTAACTTTTTGTACCTCATAGAATTACGTTTATTATAAAAAATTCACCAAATTTTAAAAAAAGTGTCATTAAATGCACAGTTGCTTTTGTACTTGAAATTGGAAAGCGGTCAAAAAGACCGCCTTCGGCGTTCTAGTGTTAATATAGTTTAATTTGTAAGTAGAAGAAAATGATGAAATGTTCATAGTTTTTTTGTTAAATCGGCGAAGAAGAAAAGTAGGAATTGAAGATGCCTCAATATTATTTGAGTGATTGGTATCTAAGGATATTGCATTAATTTGTTTTTCAAACATCACACAGGAGCTAAAAATGGACCAAAAAAATTCCTTTAAACCATTTACACAAATTAAAAAAGAAGCTCGATGTGCAGAAAAAATAGGATGGATCGAATTTCCATCTGCGAAGCCTTGCTCAATGATATGAGAGAGACCCATTTCTTAAACGGATGTTGACTGGAGATGGGAAGTGAATCACATACGATAATACTGTGCGACAACGATCGTGGTCAAAGAGCGGTAAAGCACCTCAAAAGGTGGCAAAACCAGGACTAAGGGCCATGAAGGTTCTGCTGTGCATTTGGTGGGACTGGAAGGTGATTATTTATTGAGTTGCTTCCATATGGCCAAACGCTAAATTCTGATCTCTACTGTCAATAACTGACCCGTTTGAAGATAGCAATTGACCAGAAATGGCCAGAATTGGCCAACAGGAGAGTTGTCGTGTTCCACCAGGACAACGCTAGGCCACACACATATACAGTGATTCGCCAGAAACTTCGGGAGCTTGGTTGGGACTTGGTACCAAGCGATTATGATATTTTTCTTGCATTGTAAAATTTCTTTAATGATAAAAAATGGTATCTAGGGAGGGTTGTGAAAATCAACTACTATGTTTTTTTTTTTGCAAATAGAGAGCAGGACTTCTATGAGAGCGGCATTATGAAGTTACCTTTAAAATGGCAACAAACCATACAACAAAACGGTGCATATTTAGACATTCCAAAGCATGTTAAATAAAATCCTATAGTGCATATAAAAATAATGAATTTCTTTCCCCCCAACCTAATATATTGTTTAAAGAAAGTTTAATAAAAGTAGAGTGCCAGACATTCCAAATTTTAGTCTATTTGATTTGGAAATATAGCAGTTAAAACCATGACAGTTAGATCCAAAAATTGAGGCTGTTAGAACCTGCCTTTAAGAGCTAAAATATAGATTTGATGAGTCATCCGATGTATAACTCTGCCTTTGCACCCAAGGACTGTTTCTAATTTCCGAACACAAAATGGCGTAAATAACGATTTTCGTCGCCAGGAGATGTGTTTGAAGTGCCCAACAAGCATGTTCTGGAGGTGTCTCAATCGGAATGAACCAAGTGATTCCACCAAAAAAATGGTCATACTTGATAAAAAATATTCGAATGTCCATTGTATGGCCAGAAATAAAAATTCACGATTATAGCTGTGATAATCCTTTTAAAAATATTATTTAAAATCCACACCAAGATTATCATTGTAAGAATATTTTAACAAAATCATAATGTTTTCTTCAAAAACATTCTTTAAATATCCACGCTTCTGTCTTTGATTGTCCCTTGAAAAATATTCCTCAAAAATCAACATGGTTCCTTGAAAAATATTCCTTAAAAAACACGCATCTGTCTGTGATGGTCCCTTGAAAAATATTCGTTAAAAAATCTACGCTTGTGGCTGTGTTGACCTCTTCCAAAATTTTCATTAAAAAGTCCACGAGTATGGCTTTGATGGTCTCTTGAAAAGTATTATTTAAAAATCCAAGCTAATGGCTGTGATGTTCACATGAAAAATATATTTAAATATTTAAAAAACCCACGCTTATTTCTGTGAAGTTCCCTTGAAAAATATACATTAACATAATCACGTTTATGTCTGTGATAGACCCTTAAAAATATTAGTTGCAATGGTCCCCACACTAATATATTTAAAAAATCAAAGCCTATGTCATTGTAATTTAAAAAAAAAAGTAATTTAAAAAAAAATCCACGCTAGTGGCTGAAATGGCCCTTTGAAAATATTCTTCAAAAATTCTTACTTAGGGCTGTGATGGTCCTAAAAAATATTCTTAAAAAATCCATGTTTATGGCTGAGATGATCCCTTGAAAATATTCTTTAAAACCCACGATTATTGCTGTTATGGATCCTTGAAAAATATTTTTCAAAATATTCTCGGTTATGGCTGTGATAGGCCTTTGAAAAATATTAGCTGCAATTGTCCCTTGAAGTATATTAAAAAAATCAAAGCCTATATTGTAATTTGAAAAAGTATTCTTAAAAAAACCCACGCTTGCGGCTAAGACGATCCTCTGAAAAATATTCGTTACAAAATCAACGCTTATGTCTGTGGTATCCCTTGAAAAATATTCTTAAAAAGGCCAAGCTTTTGGCTGTGATTGTGGCTTCCTATTTGGAAAAAAATCAACAAATACTCGTGTAAGTTGGAATGGATCTTTGAAGACATTTTCTTCAAAAAATCCATAATAACATAAATCAACAATATTTTCAAAACTCCTCAAAAAGTTTGTCCTATTTTATTTATATGTGTGCCTGTGTTTGCCAATTAATGTCAATAGTTGACATTTCATCCGCAGTCTGTAAATGAATAACTTTAATTGACAGCAATCCATTTCCATGGCAATAATAATACTACTCATTATGCAAAAAAACTAGGTATTTTTTAATATTTCTGCATAATGACATATATCATACAACATATATAAATCCCCCATTTAAAGCCCTATTATTTACACTTAAGAACATTTTTCCATTGCAATGCGGCTGCTGCCATTTTTTTTTATTCATGTCAACGAATTCATTAAAATATTCCACTCATTAATCAATTCGTGTAAATTTCAACCGGCATATACACATATTGTTGTGGAGGCAAACATTCCAAACTTCAATTCCAACAACAAGAACAACAAAAATAAACTGCATTCCACACAAAAATTAATTACAAACCCTTAAAAATGCATTACCGAACGAAGTGAAAGAACAACTCCCCGAAAAAGATAAACAACAATCAGGCATGTCATTATTTATGGCCATTACAGTGGTAGTTAATATTAAATGCAACTTATTAATCATTTGAAAGAGAGCGAGAGAGTGTGTGGGTATGTGTTTTTGTTGGAGGTGCATATTTGTTTATGCACTAAGGACTCTGTTAAGTCCGCACTATAGGGACTTGGGTGGTTGGCAGGTACAGTGCAACGAATCTCCCGATAGAGTCAGTACGCCCAATGCGTACTCGTGAGCAAAAATAAATAGAAATAAAACACAATATGTTTATGAATAAAAGGTTCGACCAATGCCGATATTTATTAGTTGGTAACGATATTACCTTTAATGTACAACAATATGTACGATGGCTTACTATTTAAGCCTGGGTGTTTACAACAAGATGTGTGGCCAGTAGGTTGCAACGAAAGCTATCCAAGTACCACTAATAACAATGCTTGTTGACATATAGATGTCTTAAGGTGGCGCAAACTCAAAAATGTAAACAAAGGCCGTTGAAATCTGTCAGCCTCATACTATTACAAGGGTGTAATAAAAAGGAGTAGACAGATTTCAACGGCTACGGCCTTTCAAATTAAAGGCTAACTATTTAACCATTTTAAATAGCATTCTCGCTTAAACATTTGCCGCCTCCCTTGAAACATCCATATGTTTTAACATATATGAGAAATTATAATTAACGGCATAGTGCATGGTGAGCAAAACCTTTTACATTTTTTCCATATATTTTTTCTTCATTCTTTTTTTTACTTTTTTCAAATAACAATCTTACTTGCTAACGAAAGGGCCATTAGGGACCCCGCGATTATATAGATCATCAATGACCTGTTGTTCGAATGGGCCATTAGGGACCCCGCGGTTGTGTGAGGCCAGAAAGGACCTGTGGTACGAAAGGGCCATTAGGGACCCCGCGAAACGAATGAGCCATTAGGGACCCCGCGAAACGAAAGGGCCATTAGGGACCCCGCGATATGTGAGGCAATTGTGTGAGGTTTGTTGAGGGCCGCCTTACAACGATTTCGTACGATTTGCGAAAAACAATTTATGTTATAGGACCAGTAATTATCCAGCCGAATTTTGTATTTTGAGCGAGCAGCGATCCAGACGAAAGTCGAAAACTATGATTTTTTACTATTTGTGGATACAAGTCTGCTCCTATCAAAATATCTACTGGACGAGATTCAAGGAAGTCGGGATCTGCCAAAACTATATTTGATAAATCCGATTTAAGGTCCGAAGTAATCGAAGAGGATGGAAGATTTCCCGATATGGAATCTACTACCAAGGCTGACGATTCCAAACTGTGAGACCTATTAGAACGACTGCTAAGTTTCAACGAGCACATTTTTCGGCATGTAGTAGCGACAGTACAATTTACTCCGCGAATTGTCGAAATTGTGTGTTTGACCGGTAGGTTCAATTTCTTCTGAAGTCGTTCGGAAATTAAAGACGACTCAGAAGCCGGATCTATTAACGCCCGAGCAGGAAAACAAGCACCATGGTTAACAATATTGACCATGGCTGTCCCCAATAGAACTGCTTTGTTCTGCGTGGCGTGAAAGGTCTGTCGAATGACATTACCGACCGATGCGGGTGGATCAATCACAGTGGAAGAGGGCGAATGACTACTATTTACATTTAAATTTCGTGGTCGAAAAGCTGGTGTCGAAGACGATAAATTAGAATTTATAAGAGTCACCATCTGACTCGGAGTGCTCACAATAGAGCTATCTCTGTGCAATAGAGTGTGATGTCTCTGATTGCACTTTCGACAACAACTACTATTACAATTTTTTACTTCGTGTCCCCTACGAAGACAATTTACACACAAACGATGCCTCTTGACCAATTTAAATCTATCGGCAGGTGTACAATTTAAAAACCGATAGCAATAATGTAGTGTATGTTGCTCTGAACAAAGAACGCAACAAGAATCAGAGGACGAACGAGGAGTAGAAGTTAGACATTTACGAGATACGGAACTCTTTCTATTATTTGAGTTTGACACAGTGTTAACGTTTCTCATTTCATGCAGACACAGAAGAGTACGAATTCTCTCTGTCAAGAATGCATCTAACTCTTTCCAAGATGGAAGAGACGATTTTGATTTTACACTTTGCTCCCATAAAGCGTGTGTCAACTTGGGCAATTTTTGCAAACAAAGAAATACCACAATCGGATCCCAATTATCCGTAGGTATATCATAAATTGCCATTGCGGAAAGACAACTATTAATTCCGCGTTGAAGTGACTTAAGTCCTGAACTACTTTCCTGATCCAGCACAGGAAGGCCAAAGAAAGTTTTCAAATGGCTATGGACAATCAATCGTGGATTATTATAAGTGGAATTCAAGGCATTCCACGCAGGTTCAAAACTCCGATGAGTTAGAGGAAATTTCGAGACGATTTCTCGAGCCTCACCACTAGTTTTACTCAACAGATGACATAGACGCTCAATGTCTGTCAATCGGGAGTTATTAATATAAACCGCACTAAACAAATCTCTGAAAGTGGGCCAATGAAGTATATTTCCACTGAAAATATCAATATTGCAAGGAGGTATTGCGAGATTGTGAAAGTTATCTACATTTGAATGATCAACAATAAAGCCGGTGTCTATACTAGGGTTCCCAATACTTAATATTGCGGAGCTAGATGTTTGTATTCCCACCTCACGAGAAGAGTGGGACGACGAGCTCTTATTATTAACGGAGGCATCGACTGACGGCTTTCCCGGAAGAATATTATCGGGATGCTCCGTTACTGAAACTACTGAATTGTTTGTAGAAGAATTCAGAGACGATCTATCAGAACTTCTAATCTTGGATAACAATCTTTTTATAGTGGATTTGCAAACCATATATTCATTAGATGAAACCTCATACTTGCTATACAATGAATCGAGATCTTCAGGACAATCAATATGTGAGAGACAATTATTAAAAGTTTCCTCAACCGATTTCCACAATTTTTCAATTTCTTCACTCCTAACTTCAAGATCATATATATCTGATTCATCTTCCTTCAATGCACCGAAGTGTGCCACGAATCTCACCATAGAGTTGGAAGCACGAATAAATAAATTCATAGGAGTGAAAGCCATTTTACCAAAATAACCAAAAATACGAAATAATTCTATAATTTAGGAAAAGACAGTGAAAACGCAAAGGAAATATCGAAATCAAATTAAATTTGAACGAAAATATATAAAAACAGTCAAACAATAATTCAAAATTATTATAAAAGAAACGAAAATTTCCAAAAAAAAAATTAAGATTTTAAGAACCAAATAAGATTTTAAGAGCCAAATAGCCGAGTAGATTGCCAAATTTAAATCTAAACTCCCTAGCTATCACTAAAATCTAAATATAATCGATTCAAAAAATCAATAAAAATCTACTATTAGATATTGATTTCAATAAAATCAGAAAATTCGACAATAAAAAAGATTAAAATAAAAAGGCAAGTACCAATTGCGACAGAAAATCCAATAAACAGTTACCGATTGTAACGTAGAAAGGGTTAAATCGAACAAACCAGCTACCGATTGTAGCGAACTATTGTTAAAATGTTCAACAAATATTAGTAGATATTAAAAAATCAATAAATGTTTTAATTTGCAACTATATGCAAAATACAATTTAAACAAGTATATAAAATCGACTAAAAATAGCCAACGATATGCTGTATATACACCACGAACAATACGAAAGCCCAATTGACCGATTGTAAGTCAAATCCACTAAATTTTAATTTGCAACAATAATCACAGTAAAACGCAAATAAATATTTTAAATCCAATAAATTATTTATATGCAACGATATGCTTAATATGCACCCTACACTACACAAAAGTCCAATTGACCGATTGTAGGGTGCACTGGATTTTAAAATGTCCAAAATTATGTAAATATTATTCCCTGACACAAATATTATATTTACCATAAAATATAATATTATGTGTCACTGTACTAATATACCAGCCGGGGACTGTGTAATAATACACTGGCCGGAGACCGTGCAATAAAACGGACAAAACAGAAAAGGGAATATGCGAAAATGTAATATGTATGCTTACATGCGTGTGTATATCTATTCGCATGCAAGTGACTGGCTGACCAACTAGCCAGAACAACAAAGCGACGATGCTGGAATATGTAACAATACGTACGTGTGTAAATCAACAATTAGGCAGCCACGAATAGGCTGTAAGCGTACGTATGTCACACGCATATATATATGAATATATTATTGTATATTTTTGTAACCGAAAATATGCAAAACAATATGATCGATACGAAAGGAGATTGAATAAAAGCGATGTTCTTCAACGAAGTTTACAAGAACAAATTACTCTACGAATTTAGAGAAAAAATAGAATAGAAATTTCTTATTTTGTTTTGTTTACAATGTTCCCTTATGACTGTCCTCAAATGGACTTTGACCGATCGTCAACAAAAGGAGGGAATACGCGACGCGTTGTAATGACGGCCACACAAACAAACGAAACACTTTGTTGTTATTATTTTTGCTCACTGCACTATACGTACCAATAATTAATATAATATTTATGCTGTGGACTGTAATTGCAGCAAGCCAATGGTCTTATCCAAAAGAAGCCAATCCGTATCGCGGCTCGAAGTGACCAAATGTTAAGTCCGCGCTATAGGGACTTGGGTGGATGGCAGGTACAGTGCAATGAGAGGCTCTCCTAATAGATCCAGTACACGATAGTACTCCGGAGCCAAAATAAAATATGTAAATAGAAATAAATAAAACACGATAGTTTTATTAGTAAAAGGTTCGACCAATGCCGATATTTATTAGTTGGTAACGATATTACCTTTAATGTACAACAATATGTACGATGGCTTACTATTTAAGCCTGGGTGTTTACAACAAGATGTGTGGCCAGTAGGTTGCAACGAAAGCTATCCAAGTACCACTAATAACAATGCTTGTTGACATATAGATGTCTTAAGGTGGCGCAAACTCAAAAATGTAAACAAAGGCCGTTGAAATCTGTCAGCCTCATACTATTACAAGGGTGTAATAAAAAGGAGTAGACAGATTTCAACGGCTACGGCCTTTCAAATTAAAGGCTAACTATTTAACCATTTTAAATAGCATTCTCGCTTAAACAATTATAAATATCGGTCCACTTTCTCTGGTAGCCCCCATATAACGGTACCCCCAATTTACACCATTTTGGGGGGTTCTAAGCGCGTAGGGCACCCCCAATTTTCGGTATTTTGGGGTTCATGGGCACGTTTTTTAACCGAATTCGCTGTAATTTAACACGTTGTAGTCGTATATGGTAACAAATCCCCCTACCAAAAATTATTAATATTCGGACCCTTTTAGGGGTAGTTTCCACATAACCCCCTTTTTATACCCTCCACCATAGCTAATGATGGTATATTAATTTTGTTTTTCCGTTTGTAACTCATCGAAATA
The DNA here is from genome assembly GCF_032173495.1 of Musca vetustissima. Lineage (NCBI taxonomy): Eukaryota > Metazoa > Arthropoda > Insecta > Diptera > Muscidae > Musca > Musca vetustissima. The sequence continues at coordinate 18,514 of NW_026880368.1, forward strand.
ATCATTTCCCACCCTATAAAGTATATATATATGTATATATTCCTGATCAGCGTAAAATTCTATATATAGCCATGTCTGTCTGTCTGTAATCACTCTAGCGTCTAAACGAATTGAGATAGGTCGCCAAAATGTTGCATAGAGTCGTCTTTTGTCTGCAGGCAGTTCGAAGATGGGATATATCGGTCCACGTTTAGGCATAGCTCCCATATAAGGGTATTCGCTGAAATTTTCTACATTGGGTACCAAATATCTCCAATAAAATTTATAAATATGGGTCGACTTTTTCTAGTACCCCCCATATAACAGTACCTCTTAATTTTCAGTATTTTGGAGGTTTTGATTGTATTTTTTCGCCGAATTGGCTGTAATTTAGTATTTTGAGTTCTTAATAGGTAACAAATATCTCCGCAAAAAATTATGAATACAGGTCCATTTTTTCGGATAGCCTCCATGTAAGGGTACCCCTAATTTTCGGTATTTTGGGTTCTTTACTGCAATTTGGTATTTTGTAGTCGTATATGGTAACAAATCTCTCTTCCAAAAATTATTAATGTTTGCCCCCTTTTTTGGGTTTTCCCCTTTTTTATACCCTTCACCACACTTTGGTACAGGGTATTATGTCTTTGTGCATATGTTTTTAACAGGCAAAAGGAATCGAGATAGATCCATGGTTCCTTTTGAGAATATGCATAAAATCACTTTTTAAGTTGATTTATGCATGTCCGTCCATCTGTTGATGTTAAATTGTAAACAAAGTACTGGTAGCATTTTTGATTCGAACTGGATGAAATTTGGCACAGCTCATTCATTTGGCCCAGGGACGAACCTTATTGAAATTGGGAAAAATCCGTTCAGATTTATATATAACTCCCATATATATTTTCGTCCGATTTAATGTAAATGGAGTAACAAAGTCCCTGTATATCTTTCGATTTACACGAAATTTGGTATAGTTTACCGAATTAAGTCTAGAATGATGTGTGCCAAGTTTCATGAAAATCGATTCAGATTTAGATATAGCTCCCATATATAGTTTCGTCCGATTTAATGTAAATTGTGCACCAAAGTCCCTGAAAATCAATCGATTTGTACGAATTTTGACATAGCGTACTGAATTTAGTCTAGAATAATGTGTGTCAAGTTTCGTGAAAATCGAATCAGATTTAGATACAGCTCCTGTATGTAGTTTCGACCGATTTTAGGTAAATGGTGCACCAAAGTCCCTGAAAATCATTCGATTTGCACGAATTTTGGCATCGCGTAATGAATTAAGTCTAGAATAAAGTGTGCAAAAAATCGGTTCAGATTTAGATAAAGCTCCCATATATATTTTCGTCCGATTTAAGGTAATTGGTGCACTCGAGCCCCTACATACCTTTCCATTTGCACGAATTTTGGTATAGCGCACTGAATTAAGTGTAGAACGATATATGCAAAGTTTCGTGAAAATCGGTTCAGATTTACATACACCTCCTATATATATTTTCGTCCGATATTAAGTAAATGGTGCACTAAATATCCACAGATAGGCCGATTGACACAACGTACTAAAGTTAATATATATTAATCTGTGGCAAGTTTCCTTGAAATCGGTTCTGATATAGATATATACATATATAGCTTCCATATATAATTTCGACCTATTCATGTTAATTGTACACCACGTTATCATTGGATGTCTGATTAAGATTAAATTTTAAACCGTGCAGTATACCAAATAGCGTATGTCAACTTTGCTATAAATCGACTTTCAAAATTTAGCGTAGGTTAGCATAGCATAGGAATGACATGTGTAGCGATTTATGATAGTCGGTTTATGTATAGATAAAGAACCCATATTTATGTTCATTCAATTTCATGTCAATGTTCCTTCAAAAAGGGGACGTCTGTTAGAATACATATGTCGCATATACCCAAATTGGTGAAAGGTATCATATAGTCGGCCCAGTCCGACGTTACTACTTTCCTTACTATATCTAAATATATATTACAGCTATATTTAATTCTGACCCGATTTTCGCGTATCTTAGCACACATCATTCTGGACTTAATTCAGTACCCTATGCCAAATTTCGTGCAAATCTTAAGATATATGGGGCTTTGGTGCACCATTTATCTCAAATCGGACGAAACTATATATGGGAGCTATATCTAAATCTGAACCGATTTTTCCCAATTTCAATAGGGTTCGTGCTTGGGCCAAATAAGTGACTTGTGCCAAATTTCATCCAAATCGGGTCATAAATGCGACCTGTACTTTGTTAACAATTTAACATCTACAGACGGGCTGACGGACGGCCGGACATGCATAAATTAACTCAGAAAGTGATCTCGTTTCCTTTTGTCTGTTACAAACATATGCAGATAGACATAATACCTTGTACCACAGTGTGGTGGAGGGTATAAATAGTTATCAGATTTGTTCTGCATTCTGAGTTTGATTTAGACCTAGCCTCTGTGTGAAGGTTCCAAAAGGAGTGGACCGATATTCCCCATCTTCGAACTTGAACTTTTTCACTTGTTAGATATTATTTAGGACTAAGAATTCCGAGGTCGTGAAGAATCTTACCCTTATTTTCTATATGTACCTTGAATATATATGCTCCTGGTAGAAAATTTACAATGGAGGTCCATGTTTTGACATAGGTTCCATGTAAGGGTTTTCACAAATATTAGGTATTTTAAATGTGCACATTAGGTGCAGGCTATAAAAAGTTCGGCTCGGACAAACGACACAATTTGTTTATAGATTCTAAAAGTGGGAATTTTTAAAGCGGGAATTTTTAAACTACAGGCGTGTATTTAAAGTTTTTAAGAGGCCATTATGAACACTTTTGTACTAATTGTTCTCTTTTGTTTCCTCCAAATATTAAAACATCGAATCCCACAAAAAACATTACATCTGTTATCCTACGCACAATGGGATCGATCATTCATAAAAACTCATATAAATGCCATTGACAGTTCCCTGACATGTGTAATATCTGGCTAATAAATGTTTTTTTTTCTGTTTTGTGGAGGACATTAGTGAAAATTACTATGAAAAGTTTTTAAGATTAGACGCATCACGGAACCAAGCGAAACGAAAATGACACAAAAAGGCCATTTACAACATCTGTTATGTGGTAGTGGTAGTTGTGGATGGATGGGTTTCCATATTTGCAATATTGCAAAAATTTATATGAGATGCACTTGTTACGTGCACGTATGTGCGTACGATGTCTGTGTGTCTGCTAGTTATGAACAGATACAGATGTACCGTAAATCATCCCCCTTTTTAGCATCCGAACAAGGGGAAAAATCTCTTAAAAATTCTTGCAATTCGTAACCGCAAAATTTGCCTTAGTCTGGGTAGTCTAGGTCGAGGGCGATGAATTTTCAATGAATGGCGAAGAACACTTCGTTCGATACCACCCCTTACACTTGAAAACAAAATACACACAAACACAGAAACCGAATCACATTCAAACGTACCAGGCACGCCACATTGAGTTGATTGCATTTACAGTCATAATTTAATAAATTGTATAAAATATTTATTGCCCTACTACCGATGGAGAAGAGAAGTACCATTGCCGCTGCTCTAAAGCATACTTGTTTCCCAATCGTATCTGCTCGAATGGTGGAAAATTCGATTATACGCAATACCATTGAATTAACACGGTATACGGATGTGATTGTGCCACGAGGGGGGAGAGAAATAATGCATAGGCACTGGACATGTTTTTTTTCTTCTCTTGCCCTGATCAACCCTTAATCGGGTAATCTGACTTTGCCATTAAACTGGTACTTTCGCTTTCGTTAGTTAGTCGGCAATACTTAATCTAATTAATTTCGTTCAATTCGAATCAATAATCCACCAGACTCATATTCATATTTCAAAATTATCCAATAAATTAAAATAGGATATACTAGTAGTTGGTTAGATTACGGCTCAGCTAAGCCATTCGATCCCAAAGCAATTTGGCAAAAATTGCTTTCACAAATTGTTGTTGTAATTATATTAAATTTGTTGTAGTTGTCGTGTACTTTTGTTTTTGGGTTTTTATTATGAAATATAAAACTTGAGTGAACTTTGTTTAACTTCACTAATAACCACACATTTGTATATATAAAATTTACATATTTTTCATAGTTTATCGGTATTTTGTTACTCTGTCATAAACACAACACTTGATATGTACCATGAACCCTAAAAACAATAACAAATTGCTGGTGTAAAACTTGCAATAATTTTATGATAACATTTTAATAACCCATAAACTGTAGTCGGCATGGGGTAAATATAGGAGAGGGTTATTAGGTGGATAGGTGCACATTTTTAATGGAGAAGAATAAATAGAAAATTGAAATACAAAAGTCTACATTTAAACCAGTAAGGAAAGTTCAAAAGTCGGACGGAGCCGACTATATGATATCCTTCGCCACTAGACCTAATTCAGTACGTTTTACCAATTTTTGTGCCAATCGGAAAATTTATAGGGGCTTTGGTACACCATATACATAAAATCGGACGCACATATATATGGGAGCTATATCTAAATCTGAACCAATCTTCACAAAAGTTAACACACATAATTCTAGACTCAATTAAGTGTGCTGTGCCAAATTTCGTGCAAATCGAATGATATATAGTGACTTTGGTACACCATATACATAAAATCGGACGAAAATATATATTGGAGCTATATTTAAATCTGAACCGATTTTCACAAAACTTAACACATCATTCTGGACTCAATTAAATGCGCTGTGCCAAATTTCGTGCAAATCGAAACATATATAGGGACTTTGGCGCACTATTTACTTAAAATCGGACAAAAATATATATGGGAACTATATATAAATCTGAACTGATTTTCACAAAACTTAGCACACATCATTCTTGACTCAATTAAATGCGCTGTGCCAAATTTCGTGCAAATCGAAACATATATAGGGACTTTGGCGCACTATTTACTTAAAATCGGACAAAAATATATATGGGAACTATATATAAATCTGAACCGATTTTCACAAAACTTAACACATATCATTCTAGTCTTAATTCAGTACGCTATGCCAAATTTCGTGCAAATCGAAATATATATAGGGACTTTGGCGCACTATTTACTAAAAATCGGACGAAAATATATATGGGAGCTATATATAAATCTGAACCGATTTTCACAAAACTTAGCACACATAATTCTAGTCTTAATTCAGTACGTCATGCCAAATTTCGTGCAAATCGAAACATATATAGGGACTTTGGCGCACTATTTACTTAAAATCGGACAAAAATATATATGGGAGCTATATATAAATCTGAACCGATTTTCACAAAACTTAGCACACATCATTCTTGACTCAAATAAGTGCGCTGTGCCAAATTTCGTGCAAATCGAAAGATATATAGGGACTTTGGTACACCATTTACATAAAATCGAACGAAAATATATATGGGAGCTATATCTAAATCTGAACCGATTTACACAAAACTTAACACATATCATTCTAGTCTTAATTCAGTACGCTATGCCAAATTTCGTGCAAATCGAAATATATATAGGGACTTTGGCGCACTATTTACTAAAAATCGGACGAAAATATATATGGGAGCTATATATAAATCTCAACCGATGTTCACAAAACTTAGCACACATAATTCTAGTCTTAGTTCGTGCAAATCGAAACATATATAGGGACATTGAGTCACCATTTACTTAAAATCGCACGAAAATATATATGGGAGCTATATGTAAATCTGAACCGATTTCAACAAAACTTGACATATATAAATTCAGACCTAATTTAGTCCTCTGTGCACAATTTTGTCTCAATCGGACCAATATCGATAGTATTGTGCACCATTTACATTAAATCGGACGAAAATATATATGGGAGCTATATCTAAATCTGAACCGATTTTCCCCAATTTCAATAGGGTTCGTCCTTGGGCCAAACAAATGAGCTGTACCAAATTTCATCCAAATCGGATTATAAATGCGACCTGTACTTTGTTTACAGTTTAACGCCAACAGACGGACGGACGAACACGCATAAATCGACTCAGAAAGTGATTCTATTCTCAAAATTCTCAAAAGAAACCATGGGCCTATTTGGTTTCCTCTTGTCTGTTACAAACATATGCAGTAAGACTTAATACCCTGTACAATGTGTGGTGAAGGGTATAAAAATCGAAGTTGGATGGGACCGACTATATGACAACTACACCACATGGGGATAAAAGAGATCGTCTTTAAATCGCCTCCTTGCAATCATCGCATTAAAACAACCATCCATTAAATTTGGGACGGCAAAGTCCGGTAACAAATAGGGCCTTTGGTGCATCATTTACATGTATTCGAAAGTTTACCGGAAGCACCATTCTAGTCTATCATTACATAGCAGAGCTCGTTTCTATAACGTCTTCTGGCAATCTTGACATAAGATCATGGCTCTTTACAAATTGTTACCACCCTTTTCCTCTTTAGTAAAGTTAGGTTAGTCTTTTTGGTATTTCCGATCTTTACGGAATATTCCGATGTAGCGTTCGTCTTCTCTCCAGCTATACCACCCTCAGTTGATTGATTCTTGTAGCAGTCTCCTTTAAAATTGGGTTGAATCAGTTTTCCCTTATCATATCAACAGACTGTTCGGCATTCGTCTGCTGTTCCGGAGAAATAATCATCTTCCGAGGAAGTAGAGGATCAAGTAAGGCTTATCCTTCTGAGTATCAGTTTGCTGTTCGCACATGTTACTTCGTTTCATCCTGGTCAGTTTTCGCCTTTATTCCTCAGGTAGTTTTTTTATTGTGAGTTTATCAGTCTCGTCGCTCCTTTGGCATATTGTCACATTTTGGTCTTACTCTCGTATTCAGACTCAGAATTTGAGTTCCACCTCTGTCTCGGAAGGTTTGATCGAGATTGCTCTTCTCTAGAAGTTATTAAATCACATCCGTGTTTCCCTGTTGGCTGCGTGCTGTTAGCGATATACTTCTAAGTGTCCATTTTGCTGTTCGCACTTGTTTTCCGTTTCATCATGACATAATTTGTGTCCCAGATAGTTTTTATTTTTTTTTGTCGTGAGTATAGCAATTATTACTTTTTCCACCATCTTGTCGGTTTATTCGTTGTTTGTCGTTCTCCAATGTTAAGACTCCAAATTTAAGTTTTCGCCTGTTGGGTCGAAATGCTCTTCCCCGGTGGTTATTAAACTCGCATATATTTTTGTCTGTTAGCTGCGTACTCATAGCGATACCCTTGGCCAGATCAATGACACCCGCTGCTACTGAATGGTAATGCTCTGCACCGTAACTCCATTCTTATTATTATCTTTCATGTTTGTTTTTATTTTAGTCAAATTCGGTCCGCGGGGATAGACCTAAAGTTGGGCGATCAAAATACCTCCAGATTTAACCGAATAAGTGTTTTTATTGTGAAACCAATTAAATGTCGTCTACTTTTGGAAGACCTACAGATGGTCATTAACCCATGGGTTTCTAAGGAATGAAAAATTTCCCTGCCTGTCACACAGGAGACCGGGGTACAATTCCCCGTCGGGGAATATGAGTTAATCAAATTCCTTACATTCATTAAGTTTTAGCTATAAAAGGAATGCGAGTTTTAATGTTATAATCACAAATTTTTAAAAAATGATTTTCCTTACGAATAATGATAACTGATTTCCACAACTCCTTTATTTAGTTTACTATTATCACACTAGAGAATGATAATATCGCAAAATATTGTCCACACTCGGAATATGAATCCTCAAAATATTAAAGTTCAATGATCGTTATGTAGGGTATAATATAATCGGCCGTCCTCTGCTTATAACCTATATTAAATAGTGTATAATATAATCTGATGTAGTTCTATATCAAAGTTGATCAATGTTTGATAAACATTACACTGTGCAGCACTAAAATTTTGAACCAATCACATGATAAGCTGTGCGTATTATTTAAAAATCCATCACAAGTCGAAAAACTTAAAACCAGGTTTAACAAAACCCTTAGCTAATAATACAAAACCCAGATAGGGGGTTTCTTCTACCACCATCAGCTTTCAGAGTTTGGCGGTCCCGATTGGTTTAAGATTTAAAATTTTGTCTATTAAATGTATCCAGCATAGAATGAGTAAACTGATATTTTTGAATACCTTAAGATACATATGTAGTCCATATTCGTACGTGATGTTCATGTGGGACCTCGGTTTTGGGAGATTTGTGATTTTATAGAGTAATGGCAATTTGGAAAGTATTGAGGGCTGTACTAGTTGTCGATTATACAATTAAATCATTCGTTTGTCCGCATTTGATACACTCCAAAACTTCTGATCAGATAGCTTTCAAATAAGCGTTTTAACCTAAAGAAATGCAAAATGTTATTTTTAAGATTCTAAACTATATAGATTAATCTAAATCTAAAACTATATAGATTAATCTATATAATTATGATTTCTTATCTCAGTTCGCACGAAGCCAAGATAAGATGATTTACCTGTGTGCGCACACACAAAATCTTCACCATTTGCCATTGTTCTTATGGAAATTTAAATTGCCATTGAATTCAATTGGTGATTTAATTTATGCCCATTTAGTCAGAAAGATCAGATTACGCTCTATATGACAACTTGTAGGAAAACGTAAGCATGGTCTTGTTCAAAGTTCGGCTTAAATTTATTTGGATTTTATACGAATTCAACATCCTCGATAGTATAGTGGTCAGTATCCCCGCCTGTCACGCGGGAGACCGGGGTTCAATTCCCCGTCGGGGAGTAAGTGATAATTGTCATAAATTGTCGATCATGTTTTTTGTTGTTGTAAGTTAGAAATTTAGTGTATGTAAGTGAAGGCAGCCTTGAAAAATTTCTAATGGCCTACACGGCAATTAGAGGAATTTATAAGAAACACTTTGCACGCAAATGAAATCGTTCTGAATGTCAAGAATCCATTGTAAGTCATCAGTATCCGGGTATCAAAAATTGAAATGTTGGTATCATTTCAAATGTTCATGCAAGTATAAGATCTCTAACGTTGATCAAGCAGTTCGTCTTCGGACGGCTCACAAGAGAGACACATTTAAAGAGTTAATCCCGCCTACGGGCTTTAAAATTACAAAATGGCTCTGTGTTAAATGTTCGCATAACTTGCCACGTGTTTTATCGAACTAAACGAAAAATATAAGAAAATCTCGTTCATATGGTGTATGGTCCTATACCTTCTATTCTAATAGAAAGTGGACTAGCTGGCGGAGGACCTGCCTCTAGTTAAAAAAAAATAGGCTGAGCAAGTTGGTTTCTAAAGCGCTTCGATCTCTTTTGGTTCACTCCCAAAAGGAACTACCTCATTGACGATGATATGAATAGTTCAATGAGCTTGATGATGACAAATTTAATACACACTCCACATTATGGTGGAGGATAAAAAAATCGATTTTCCTCTTTAAAGGATTCTCCCATTCATTTTTATATCGCTAAAAACCCCACTCTTAAGCTCATTTGATTGTTATCCTTTACCCATTAGCTAGCACTCTGTGTTTTAATTGTTACAATTCCGTTTTTTCATATATTTTTTTTCCAAGACATTTATCCTCCCCCAATTTTTTACTGCTCCAGAAGTGTTACTTAAGTTGTTCTTTTTGCCACGTTACTTTCTCCAGTACAAAGTCAATGGCTTCGAACGACAAACTTCACAAGAATAAGTTTGTGGCTACGAAAATCTTTTGTGGTAAACTCTTCATTTGTATATCATTGTTATTCTTTTAGGTTTTTTGTGTGTGTCAGATACAAAGTGTATTTTCCCCTTTTTTTTAGAGAGTGTGTATATGTCTATTTTGAAAAGGGCTGGAAAACACCCAAGGGGTTGGTCGCATGTACTTGTTACGATACCAGACACATAAATTTTGCGTAACTCCCTAAACTGCAAATAAAACGACATAAATGTTCGTAATACCCAACTCTAATTCTTGATGAAACAAGAGCTGTCGAACACCACGAGGCCGACCGAAGAAAAAAACTACTACCCACTCCATTTCACAAAAAAAAAACATAGTTTCTGGGTGGATATGAAAGAGTACAATATTTAAGCATAAATTAGCTGAGACCTGGTGGCTGGTGGTTAGTGGATTTTTTATAAAGGAATCTTCTTTTCATACACGTTGAGTAGTTTTTTTTTTCAAAAACAGGCCAAACCGAATAAAATAAATAGCCGTAAATGTTAAAAATGTGTGTGACCAACCCTTCCTCATTTATGTGGTTGGAATTCGCATGTCATACTCGCACATTCATTGGCCGTACATATTTCCGTAACCTATTCATGATAAATGGGGTTGGTTCAATAATGTCACAATATTGTCGTTTATTTGTGAGATCAATAAATTTAATTTTCTGTAATGTTACAGTTTTTTGTTGTTGCTGTAGCTTGATTTTTTCACAACATGTGCATTTCAAAAACAGTTTCCTTTGGTTTGCCAAAAAATCAACACTTCTAGAGGACAAACCGAATAAAAAACAAACAGCACATCGAAATTTACACAGCTGTGCATCACATTTAAAGCCAATTTGTTTGTGGTGGTTCCATTTTGTAATGGCTAAACAAATTAGCCATTATTTCAATATTTTTGAACAGATGATTATAATTATAAGATGTTGCAGCAATGAAAAACATACACGCACACAATTGTTATATTGTATTTTTTAGAGTTTTTTTAATTCTCAACCCCAAGGCATTATTAACTTGTTTTGTTTGTTTGAGGTCATGGTAATGTTATTATAGAAATTATTATTCATACTGCGTAGAAATTATATTTTAGAGTGCTAATTATATTTGGCGATGAAGAAATTTTTAATAAACTTATACATAAATTGAAAATTAGTTTAACACCAAATAACTGAGATATGTACGTATGCACAAATGAAAAATCGGTATCGACATTAAAAAAAGTATGACAAATTTGGTTCCGTTGCCATGTTACTACAACGATCTGATTTGACAGAAAGGGGCCTGAAACATATACATAAAATTAAGATTTTATTTTACTCCTTGTATGTTACCGATTTTAATACCAGCCTAAAAGTATGCAACACTAATGAATTTTATACACAAAATCGGAAGATATATTTTTTATAATAAAATAATAATATTATTATATTTTTTATAATAAAATTCAATCGTATTTTTCGATTTGAACCAATCTTCAATTAGATCTAGAATTAAACTAGGAATGTGTTCTGGGAATGTTGAACGAAGATACATATTTATACCCTTTTTTTTTATACCCTTCACTACACTGTGGTACAGGGTATTATGTCTTTGTGCATATGTTTGCAACAGGCAAAAGAAATCGAGATAGATCCATGGTTCCATTTCCAAATATACATAAATGGTCTGTTCCAGTACTTTTTATACCCTTCACCACTCTGTGGTACAGGGTATTATGTCTTTGTGTGTATGTTTGTAACAGGCAAAAGGAAACGAGATAGACACATGGTTCATTTTGAGAATATGCATAGAATCACTTTCTGAGTCGATTTATGCATGTCCGTCCGTCCGTCTGTCGATGTAAAATTGTAAACAAAGTACAGGTCGCATTAATAATCCGAATTGGATGAAATTTAACAAATTTAAAGGACGAACCCTATTGAAATTGGGAAAAATCGGTTCAGATTTAGATATAGCTCCCATATATATATATATTTAACCGATTTAATGTAAACGGTCCCTATATATCTTTCGATTCGCACGAAATTTGGTACAGCCTAATCATTTAGGTCTAGAATGATGTATGCCAAGTTTCGTAAAAATCGGACCAGATTTAGATACAGCTCCCATATATAGCTTCGTCCGATTTCATGTAAATGGTGCACCAAAGTCCCTATATATCCTTCGATTTGCACGAAATTTGGCATAACATACTGAATTGAGCATAGAGTTATGTCTGCAAAGTTTTGAGAAAATCGGTCCAGATTTACATATAGCTCCCATATATAGCTTCGTCCGATTTCATGTAAATGGTGCCCCAAAGTCCCTAGATATCCTTCGATTTGCACGAAATGTGGCATAACGTACTGAATTGAGCCTAGAGTGATGTCTGCCAAGTTTCGAGTAAATCGGTCCAGATTTCTATATAGCTCCCACATATAGTTTCGCCCGATTTCATGTAAATGGTGCACCAAAGTCGCTATATATCTTTCGATTTGCAAAAAATTTGACATAACGTACTGTATTGAGCCTAGAGTGATGTCTGCCTTGTTTCGTGAAAATCGGTCCAGATTTATATATAGCTCCCTTTTATTATAGATTGATTTTAAGTAATTGACGCACCAAGGAACCAATAGGAACAAAACGTTCTGAAATTAGTATAACCTAACCTGTGACAAGTGTGTTTGAAATCGCTTAATATTTGGATAGAGCTTCCATATATATTTCCGCCAGATTTCAAGTAAATTGGGCACCAAACTTCTCATGTTAGTCAGATTGACGTTTTCTGGATGTACAGACATAGCCCAACGGATGACCTATTTATATTTGTTTGAAGTAGATTTACATACTTTATAGATAGATATAGGTAGATTTACATTTAGATAAATATCACATATTTTATTTCATCCAATTTCATGTTAATAGTCCTTTTTAATATACCCATAGTGGTGAAGGATATCATATAGTCGGCTCCGTCCGGCTTTACTACTTTCCATACTGGTTTAATAGTAAATCTAGTAAAAGGGAAACATATCAAAATTGATCTCAGAGTACAAAATAATT
>NW_026880369.1:0-30697 GCF_032173495.1 Musca vetustissima
ATCGTGGATTATTATAAGTGGAATTCAATGCATTCCACGCAGGTTCAAAACTCCGATGAGTTAAAGGAAATTTCGAGACGATTTCTCGAGCCTCACCACTAGTTTTACTCAACAGATGACATAGACGCTCAATGTCTGTCAATCGGGAGTTATAAATATATACCGCACTAAACAAATCTCTGAAAGTGGGCCAATCAAGAATATTTCCACTGAAAATATCAATAGTACAAGGAGGAATCGCAAGATTATGAAGGTTATCTGTTTTTGGAGGATCTACGACAAAGCTTTGGCCTATTCTAGTTTTCTCAATATTCAATATTGTGGAGCTAGATGCCTGTGTTCCCACCTCGAGAGAAGTGTGGGACGACGAGCTCATGTTTTTAACGGCGGCATCTACCGAAAGGTTTTCCGAAGAAATTTTGTCGGGATTTTCCGTTACTGACACTACTGAATTGCTCGATGAAGAATTCAGGGATGATTCATTAGATCTTCTGATCTTAGATAACAATCTTTTTATAGTGGATTTGCAAACCATATATTCTTTAGATGAAACCTCATACTTGCTATACAATGAATCGATATCTTCAGGATTTTCTATATGTGAGAGACAATTATTGAAACTTTCCTCAACACATTTCCACAATTTTCCAATTTCCTCACTCCTAACCTCAATATCATAAATATCTAATTCGTCTTCCTTCAATGCACCGAAGTGTGCAGCGAATCTCACCATAGAGTTGGAAGCACGAATGAATAAATTCAAGGGAGTGGAAGCCATTTTATAAATTTAACCAAAAATTTGAAACAATTATAAGTTCAGGGCAAATCAGTAGAACACAAGAAATATTAAATTCAAATAAAATAACACAAACAGGATGAAGACTTGAAAACTTTCAAATAAAAATTCAAAAATTATTCCAGAGGGAACGAAATTTCCCATAAAATTAATATTATAAGACGAATTAGCGAACCAGAATACGAAAAGGTAATTTATCTCTATAGCTTTCAATAAAATCTAGTTTGAATATATTCACAAATCAAATATGAGATATATAAATTACCGTATAATGGTGCAAAAAATATACAAAAATCTCTGATAAAATTTACGAAAATCAACAACAACGAAAATAAACTACCAATTGTAGCTAAACAGTTTTAAATAAAATACAACAACTACCGATTGTAGCGTAAATTATCAAAATAACAACAAACACAAATAAGTAATTAAATTCACCAAGAAATTAATATGTAAAATATACACCCTACACAATACAAAAGTCCAAACGACCAATTGTAGGGCACAAAATATTCACAATATTAAATAAAAATTAAAAAATCAACAAATGCTTTTAGTTTGCAACGAAATGCAGAATAAATATTTAAAATCCAAAATATTAAATATAAGCAACAATATGCTAGATATTCACCCTACACTATACAGAAGTCCAATTGACCGATTGTAGGGTGCACTGGATTTTAAAATGTCCAAAAATATTTAAGTATTATTCCCTGACACAAATATTATATTTACCATAAAATATAATATTATGTGTCACTGTTCTAATATACCAGCCTGGGACTGTGTAATAATACACTGGCGGGAGACCGTGCAATAAAACGGACACAACAGAAAAGGGAATTAGCGAAAATGCAGTATGTATGCTTACATGCGTGTGTGTATTTATTCGCGTGCAAGCGACTGGCTGACCAACTAGCCAGAACAACAAAGCGTCGATGCTGGAGTATGTAACAATTCGTACGTATGTAAATCAACAATTAGGCAGCCACGAATAGGCTGTAAACGTACGTATGTCACAGGAATATTTATGAATATATTTTTGTATATTATCGATGCCTTCAATATGACAAATAATAACAACAATCAAAACAGGAATATTGAGGGATGTTGTTCGCGAATTTAACAACAACAAATTACCGATATGTAAACAATATTGGCTCTACGAATTTAGAGAAAATATGAAAGCAAAAATTCTAATTTTGTTTACAGTGTTCCCTTATGACTGTCCGCGAATGGACTTTGACCGATCGTCAACAAAAGGAGGGAATCCGTGACGCGTTGTAATGACGGCCACAAGTGTTCGCAAAAAAACGGTACACTATCGTAGTGTACCGTACCAGGAACACAAACACTAAAAAAATTTTAGCGTTAGTGTTCCGGTACACAAACATTAAAAAATATTTTAGTGTTACTGTTCCGGAGCACAACGAAATTCGTAGTGTACCGCGGTCGGAGCACTAAAAATCGTAGTGTACCGCTGTCGGAACACTAAAAAACCGTAGCGTACCGCGGCCGGAACACTAAAAATCGTAGTGTTCCATTTGGCGGAACACTAAAAATCGTAGTGTTCCACTTGGCGGAACACTTAAAATCGTAGTGTTCCATTTGTCGGAACACAAAAAGATGTATTAATTATATTTTATTTTCTGTATGAATAAAATTTATATATTTTTTTCAATAGATTTAATAAATAGAAAACTTGTTTAATTTGTATTTGTTTATATTTTATTAAAAATTAGTAATATTTTATTAGCATCTACAGTTTAACATAATAAATATTTTATAACTAAAAAAGGTCGTCGAGTGAAAATTCAATCTGATGCCAACTCGCAACTGAATTGGATTACATTTTCGCTGATAATCGATTGCGCTGATCGGAAAAATGTATTGCATAAGACTACCTGTGCAAAAATCATAAAGAACATTTATCCCAAAATCATAAAAATATTTTTTTCATACCCGCGTAATTTGTACACTTCTTTTAATGAATAAGCAGGTAATAATTATGTTGATTGTGTGACAATAACCAAATGTTGAATATTTTTGCTAAAATTTCCTAAAAGTATGAATCATAGATGGATGCAGGTATCATTGTTTTAAGAAAAAAATTTCGTACTAGCATTTTACAAGGAGATCTCCCAATATTATGGAAAATATGTTCGTTGTGTAAATTAATGAAAATTTTATCCTAAGCTGTATAATTTTGTCACAAAAACTGGCCAAAATACCTATTTCAAATGGACATTTTCACTTTTTGTTATTGCAAGTAAACTTATATTCAGTATTATTTTTTTATTATTTGATCTCATTTTACCTAAAAAAATAACAGACGTGGAACGTGGAACGCTACGATTTGTATTGTTCCGACCAGTGGAACACTACGATTTTTGGTGTACCACTGCCGGAACACTACGATTTTTAGTGTTCCGGCAAGTGGAACACTAAGATTTTTAGAGTTCCGATAAGCGGAACACTAACATTTTTAGTGTTCTGTCCAGAGGAACACAAAGGTTATTAATGTACAGCAGTCGGTACACTACGATTTTTAGTGTACCGCTGTCGGTACACTACGATTTTTAGTGTACCGCTGTCGGTACACTACGATTTTTTAGTGTACCGCAGCAGGTACGCTAAGATTTTCGTTGTGCTCCGGAACAGTAACGCTAAAAATATTTTTAGTGTTTGTGTACCGGTACAGTACGTTATTTTAGTGTACCTATCCACCTTGGTACGGTACAGAACACTATGGAACGGTACCATAATGTTTATTTTCGAACGCTGACGGCCACACAAACAAACGAACACTTTGATATTATTATTATTTTTTGCTCACTTGCACTATACGTACCAATAATTATTAATTTTAGGTGGACTGTATATAATTCCAAATGTAATCCGCTGGAATATCCGGTTCGATTGGACCAAATGTTAAGTCCGCACTATAGGGACAATATGTACGGTGGCTTACTATTTAAGCCCGATCACAACAATATGTGTGGCCAGTTGAAAGGTTACAACGAGAGTTAACCAAGTACTAATAACAATGCTTGTTGACATATAGATGCCTTAAGGTGGCGCAAACTCAAAAATGTAAACAAAGGCCGTTGAAATCTGTCAGTCTCATACTATTACAAGGATGTAATAAAGAGGAGTGAACAGATTTCAACGGCTATTGCCTTTCAAATCAAAGGCTAACTATTTAACTATTTTAAATAGCAATTCTTGCTTAAACAGATATAGTCAAGCCAACCTGGTCTTTCTGGTATCGAAACTATATAAAAACGTGCAGTGTAGCTGATTCGAATATATAGTGGCATCAAATCAACCACAAGGAGCAGTTAAACTTTGCAAAATGTTTACTCAACGAAAGTATCTGTTAGTAATTGTCGCATTGGTGTCTTTTGCTTTTGCAAGCGGTGGTCGTTATGAATTCGTTACGGACAATGATCAATTGTTCGATGAGTGCAGCGACAGGCCCGGCACTAATGGTGTTCTACGGGCATTCGATTTCACCGAGTTACGTATGGAGTACAGAGATGGGTATATTGATGTTTATGGAAATTCCACCAACGTATATGAAGCTGCTGAACCCACAGACATCGTACGGGTCCAGTTTCTTGGTACGATGTCTGTGGGTTCAGCACCTTCATATACGTTGGTGGAATTTCCATAAACACCAATACACCCATACAAATGTAAGGAGAATGAAATAAAGAAATTGACCTCTAGTTAACAGGTGAATTGTTTAAATTTCAACGGGGAGACTGGCAGCCAACACCATTTTCCGTCTAAGTAAATGATTTTTGTGCTGCTCAATTTAATCCCACCACGCCTTGGTATCAATTTTGGGGTCGTTACATACACGAAGAAGATTGTCGTTGCATGATTAAGATAATAGCATGGGCAGTGGATCCAAAAACTATGCAATCACGTCCAAATGAGGTGTGTTTCCAAATTGTGGGTTCGTTTTTTAGAGTCCAATAATGTAATAAAAAATATTAAGCATCAATAAAAATAAGAGAAATTTAAATCTGTATATATATCCCAGTATATATGTTACAACCTGAGAAATTGACATTTCGGAGTATTTTAATACGTTTCGTAACCGATTTTTAATTTCTATTCGGCATTATATAATTTATATATTGATACTAAGTAAATAAAAATATCATCTCACAATGTTGGAAAGTGTGGGCGTGTCCTCATTTGGGAAAAGAGCCAATTTTTGAAAATTTATGCTTCGACCATATGCTAAGGAATAGATGGATACTGGTGCCTAAACTGCATAACTATCAGGGATAAAATAGGGCAAACAGGGAGGGAATCTGTCATCCACCCAGCACCTATGAACATGCTGAATAGGTTCATTTGGCTGCCTTGGCTGGCTTAACTCTTTAACTCCGGACATGTGGTGGCGTCAGACATCAATCCTTTTCAAAAACTAAAATCATTTTTAATGAAAGATCCATGGGAACGAACAGCACATAGATAGATTTTGTACATCATGATTGTGTGAGTAGACCGTATAGTAATGACGAGAATTCATGAAAAATATCATTCATTCTTAGCGTGAATTGGACTACTTAGTTTTTGGTAACGCCCATATGTACATGTAACACTATATCGATGCAGCCGAGCATCTCTCATCTCATAGAGAAGTTTTGACTGTATAATTACAGTACTGTGATCAGAATGTTGAGAAATCTCCATGTAATCTTAATTACACTCTCATCTAAATAATCATGTTGTACCTCACCAGTTTTATAGTTTCTTTAAACTAACACTGGCGAGTAGTTAAATTTAAACCATGTTTAGAGACGGCAAGTTTATTTTAATATTCCTCACAATAGTCACTTATACTACGGCACTTGGTGGTCTCTCTACGTCGCATTTTTGAAGGACCATTAACATGGAATTGGATGAAGTCAAAAAATTGATATTTGACCTAAATGTGAACCTACTTAGATCAATTCATAAACATTTTATTCAGAAACCTATACTACAATTTTCATTTGGACAGATATAGAGTCTGGTTTTTTTACAATTGGTGTTAAACGTAGTTTGCTGCATATATATGGAAGCTCCCCGAAATGATTCTTTTTCTATAAATATATTTTGTTCTACAATTGATTCCATTAGAATTCACCAAATTTCTAAAAAAAATCAGATAATTTTGACAACGTATAAATATAAATACAGCAGTATTCGGCCCGGGCCCCCGACCCCTCCACCATAGTATGGAGGGTATATTAATTTTGTTATTCATCGAAATATTCATTTACGACCCAATAAAGTATATATATTCTTGATCAGGGTAAAATTTTAAGACGATATAGCCATGTCCTTCTGTTGTAATCACGCTATCTTTTGAAGGAATTGAGATAGGGTGCTGAAATTCTGTCTGCAGGCAGGTCAAGTTCGAAGATGGGATATATCGGTCCACGTTTAGGCCCATATAAAGGTACCTCCAATTTTCGGTATTTTGCGCTTCTTGGGCGCGTTTTTCTACCAAATTCACTGAAATTTGGTGCATTGGGTTCTTATTGGGTACTAAATGTCTCCACAAAATATTCTAAACATAGGTCCACTTTTGCTGGTACCCCCCATATAACGGTATGTATCAGTATTTTGGGGGTTTTGATAGTAGTTGGAGTTCTTAATAGGCACCAAATCTCTCTATAAAATATTATAAATATAGGTTCATTCATAGCCTCCATATAAGGGTACCCCCAATTTTCGGTATTTTGGGGTTCTTGTTTGTCGTGTTTTTCAACCGAATTCGCTGCAATTTGGTATTTTGTAGTCGTATATGGTAACAAATCTCCCTACCAAAAATTTTTAATATTCGCCACCTTTTTGGGGTCCTCCCCATATAACCCGTTTTTATACCCTCCACCATAGTATGGAGGATATATTAATTTTGTTTTTCCGTTTGTAACTCATTGAAATAATCATTTCCGACCCTATAAAGTATATATATTCTTGATCAGCGTAAAATTTTATGACGATATAGCCATGTCTGTCTGTTGTAATCACTCTAGCGTCTAAACGAATTGAGATAGATCGCCAAAATTTTGCATAGATTCGTCTTTTATCTGCAGGCAGGTCAAGTTCGAATATGGGCTTTATTGGTCCACGTTTAGGCATAGCTCCCATATAGGGGTACCCCCCAATTTTCGGTATTTTAAGGTTCTTGAGCACGTTTTTCAACTGAATTCGCTGACATTTGGTACTTTGAGTTCTTATTGGGTAGCAAATCTCTCCACAGAAAATATAAAAAATATAAATATGGGTCCATATTTTCGGATAGCCCCCATATACGGGTAGCCCCCATTTTGCGGTATTTTAGGGGTTTTGATCGCATTTTTCGACCGAATTCCCTGAAATTTGGTACTTTAAGTTCTTATTGGGTATCAAATCTCCCTACTCAAAATTATAAATATAGTTAATTTTTTTTGGATAGTTCCCATATCATAGTACCCCCAATTGTGGGTACTTTGGGGTTCTTGGGCGCGTTTTTTAACTGGATTCACTGAAATTTGGTACTTTGAGTTCTTATTGAGTAGCAAATTACTCCACAAAAAATTATAAATATAGGCCCACTTTTTCTGGTAGTCCCCATATAACTGTACCCCCAAATTTCCGGTATTTTGGGGGTTCTGATCGTATTTTTTAACCGAATTGAGTGTAATTTAATACTTCGAGTTCTTATTGGGTAGCAAATCTCTTCACTATAAATTATCAATTTTCGGTATTTTGGGGTTCTTGAGCGCGGTTTTCAACCGAATTCGCTGTAATTTGGTATCTTGTAGTCGTATGTGGTAACTAACCCCCCTCCCAAAAATTGTTGATATTCGCCCCTTTTTAGGAGAAGTCCCCATATAATCCCCTTTTTATATTAAAATAGTTATCTGATTTGCTTAGCGTTTTGGGTTTGGTTCTAAGACTCTGTTGTAATAATTTCTCCTGCGGATGATGTCGATATAAAAAATACAAGTTTTCGGTAATTCTTACACGATGCAATCAACATTGGTCCCGCATACAATTTTTTTCTCCAATACCAATTTTCATATTAAAAACAGCAGCTTCCACCAAGCCTCGCGAAATAAAACCTGAGTTCGTTGGAGTGGAACAATGCGTCCATCTTCCAACAAGATCTAGGCTTGGTTAATATAATATACAACGTTTGGTTTAAATAGATTAGTCCGTTCGCATAATTTTTACCATTTTGTGTGTGAGGACCAGAAGGAGAAGAAATTATAAGATGTGTAAATTTTTGATGAAATCCAAATTTTCTGAATCGGTTTTGATCGAGAGAAACATGGGGTCTAGAACCGATATTTCGATGAGGCAGCTTTCATCGCATTAAAGTGTATGCACCCTCTCTAGCCATAAGGCTGAGGACATAAATATCCATTGAAAATTGCTGATATCTGTATTTGGTGTACTTCATGGTCTGCATAATTGCTTTGTAGAAATGTCGGTATAGATCCATTTTTTGGTATGTTCCCTATATTTTCATTTCATGTACCTGTCAGTATACCTACGGTGGAGGGTATCCAAAATTCGGCCCGGCGGAACTTAATGATTTTTTCACTTGTTTATATTAAAATAGATATCTGATTTGTTCCGCGTTTTGGGTTTTGCTCTAAGACTCTGTTGTAATCATTTCACCTGTGGAGGATATCGAGATAAAAAACTAGAACTCAAGGTTCGATAGTGAACTATATATGAACTATAACCCGCATTTAGGCCTAGCCCCCAATATAATGATACCTACTGATGTTCGTTATTTTTAATATTTAGCGTAAAAAAATGTATTCTGTTGCAAAATTTTTTGTTCGAAATAGAGCCCCCATAATAATAACTACAGATTTTCCGTAGCTTCCACCTTAATGTATTTGGTGTACATTATGGTTTACACAATCATTTGTAGAAATGTTTGTATATGTCCACGTTTTGGTAGTTCCCTATATTTTAATTTCAGATACCTGTCAGGCCAGGCCGAACTTAACGCTTTTTCACTTCTTTCTTAATGATTTTAAATTTTTTTATTCCATTAGAATTCTCCAAATTTCTAAAAAAAAAAAACAAAAAATTGACAACGTATAGGGTAAATACAACAGTATTCGGAACGTAAATGATTTGGATGTAAAATTTATTGTTAACTTTGTTCGAAAATTATCGGCATGGCAAAACATAAATTATATATTTAATAAATTTGTTTATTATATACTTCAGTAAAGTGTTATTAATAAATGACAATTACCATGCCTTCTGTTTTGTAAAACCACCAAAAACCAATTGATATGAACTATCTAATATAAACCTTTTTTAATTAATTAAATTTTTTGGTAAGTGTTTAAAATTAATTTCAAGATCCATTATTTATTGAATGATGAGCTGTTAAGGGAACCCCACCCCCCAAATTCTCGATTTTTTATTTTTAAGATTTTAAATGGGCTGGTAAATTAATACCAATGCTTGTTAAGGCTTGTAACTTTGGACATATATATTTGAAATTTTAAAATAGGGGAATAATAATTTACAACAAATATTTGTTGTTGTTTTTTGTTATCAAAGAAAAGTCCTTATTTATGATGGCGGGCATGATAACTCCTCACTGGAAAATCGGAATCCGAAAATTCCAACGGTGCTAGAGTACATGTCTGGCTCTCGTATGAACTAGGATTCCCATAAATGACAAAGCTGCAACTACGGATAAAGGAGCAGCAATCAATATGTAGAAGATTTTTGGACAAAGTATCTAAAAAATTAAAAAAATGTTTCCTTTGCTACTGTAGAACCGATTTCAATCAAATTTGACAGACGTTAGACTACACTATCTTAAGTAAGTTGTGCAAAATTTTGTGCCATTTACTTAAAATCGGAAGAAACTATATAAGGGAGCTCCATCTAAATCTGAACCGAAACTCGACACACATTATGTTATAGTAACTTCAGTATTTTGTCACAATTTTGTGTCAATCGGTCTAACTTTGGGTATTTGTTGCACAATTTACTTTAAATCGAACGAAACTATATATGAGAGATATATTCCAGTATTGAGATTCTTTGAGCATGAGGTCTTTTTTTTCTTTTTTCAAAGAATCTCATTACTGGAATATCAACAAAAAAGGTCGAAAAACACTCAACATAAATATGGGAGATATATCTAAATTTGAACCGATTTTCTCTAATTTGAAAATAAATGAGCTGTGGTAAATGTTATCCAATTCGGATCATAAATGCAATTTAACATGGTAGTAAGACATTAGAATTTTAGAATTTTACAAAAACATGTTGTATATATACGAACCTGACGTTTTAGTTTTTTTTTATCTCGTTAAAATAGATGGCTAAATCGCCATTCTTTGTAGGGTATATATTGACAATTTCGCGTAAAGAATATCCTCCATATACATTGGGTGTTGGTTTAAGTTCGGTTGGCCCGAACTTTGGATACTCTCCATCATATGTACACTGACAGTAACTTAGCATGAAAGTTACAACCCTACGTGGGTAAAAACGCAAAAGAGAAAAAGGCGTTTAAAGTTTAAAAGCCCTTTAGCCGTCACTTGATGTTGACACAATAAATCGCCTATATCTTCAAAAGTTCTTGAGATTTAAACTTGAAATTTTGTAAATTAAAAAAAAAAAATTGACTCCGAGAATGGGGGGGGGGTCCCCTTAATCGGACAAACATCGGACGAAAATGTATGCATATGTGAGATTTATCGAAATCTGAATCGATTTTCCCGAAACTTACCACACATCATTCTAGACTCAAATCAGTACGCTATACCAAATTTCCTACGAATCGGACGAAAATATATATGTGAGCTATATAAATCTGAACCGATTTTCACGAATCTTAACACTAATCGTTCTAGACTTAATTCAGTACGCTTTGCCAAATTTTGTGCAAATCGAATTATATATAGGTACTTTGCTGCACCATTTACCTTAAATCGGATGAAAATATATATGCGAGCTATATCTAAATCAAAACCGATTTTTCCCAATTTCAATAGGTTTCATCCTTGGGCCAAATAAATGATCTGGACATGGACAGACGGACGAACGGACGGACGGACATGCATAAATCGACTAAATAAGTGATTCTATGCATATTCTCAACAGGAACAATGTGTCTATCTCGTTTCCTTTTGCCTTTTACAAACATGTGCACAAAAACATAATACCCTGTACCACAGTGTGGTGAAGGTTATAATAAAATATTTTCAAATAAACTTTAGTTCCGTTCCAGAACGTAATAGAATCTACTAATTTTACAAGTTTTGCAGCTTTTACTCGTACTTGTAAACTTTTTACTCGAGAAATTTGTTATGTTGATTTTGAAATATTATTTTTTTATACCCTTCACCACACTGTGGTACAGGGTATTATGTCTTTGTACATATGTTTGTAACAGTCAAAAATAATCGAGATAGACCCATGGTTCCTTTTGAGAATATGCATAGAATCACTTTCTGAATCGATTTATGCATGTCCGTCCGTCTGTCCATGTTAAATTGTAAACAAAGTACAGGTCGCATTTATGATCCGATTTGGATGAAATTTGGCACAGCTCATTTGTTTGGCCCAAGGACGAACCCTATTGAAATTGGGAAAAATCGGTTCAGATTTAGATATAGCTCCCATATATATTTTTGCCCGATTTACGGACTTTAGACCCTGAAAATCTTTCGATTTGCACGAAATTTGGCATAGCGTACTGAATTGAGCCACGAAAGATGTGTGCCAAGTTTCGTGAAAATCGGTTCAGATTTATATATAGCTCCCATATATAGTTTCGCCCGATTTACGGACTTTAGACCCTGAAAATCTTTCGAAATTTGGCATAGCGTACTGAATTGAGCCACGAAAGATGTGTGCCAAGTTTCGTGAAAATCGGTTCAGATTTAGATATAGCTCCCATATATAGTTTCGGCCGATTTTTGGTAAATGGCGTACCAAAGTCCCTATATATCTTTCGATTTGCACGAAATTTGGCATAGCGCACTGAATTAAGTCTAGAATGATGTGTGCAAAGTTTCGTGAAAATCGGTTCAGATTTAGATATAGCTCCCGTATATATCTTCTTCCGATTTAAGGTAAATGGTGTACCAAAGTCCTTATATATCTTTCGATTTGCATGAAATTTTGCATAACGTACTGAATTGAGGCTAGAATGATGTCTGCCCAGTTTCGCGAAAATCGGTCCAGATTTAGATATAGCTCCCATATATAGTTTCGTCCGATTTCATGTTAATGGTGCCCCAAAGTCCCTATATATCTTTCGATTTGCAGGAAATTTGGCATAACGTACTGAATTGAGCCTAGAATGATGTCTGCCCAGTTTCGAGAAAATCGGCCCAGATTCAGATATAGTTTCGTCCGATTTCATGTAAATGGTGCACCAAAGTCCCTATATATTCTTCGATATATTTGGATAGAGCTTCCATATATATTTTCGCCCGATTTTAAGTAAATTGGACATCAAACTCTTCATGCTAGTCAGGTTGACATCAAATTTTGCACAACGTACAAAATGGAGCATAGAATTACGTAGTTGCGTTTTCTAGAAGTACAGACATAGCCCAACAGATAACCTATTTATATTTGATTGAAGTCGATTTATATAACTTATGGATATATAGGTAGATTCACATTTAGATAAATATCACATATTTTATTTCATCCAATTTCATGTTAATAGTCCTGTTTAATATATCCATAGTGGTGAAGGGTATCATATAGTCGGCCCCGTCCGACTTTACTACTTTCCTTACTGGTTTTCTTTTGAAATATTATTTTGGCATCTTTACTAGATTTGCGTTCCCGCAAATTATTTTATACTCAGAAAGCGATTTTGAAATGTTTCCCTTTAACTAGCTTTACTATTAAAATAATACAGGAACAGACCATTTACTTTTTTCCAACCCTTTTTATATATTGAATACAAATTTAAATTGAGCCCCATTCCCATTTCGGATTAAATTGTACTGCACAGAAATCGGTAAACTTCATATATAGCATTTCCACATTAAATGAAACCTTTTACAAATTAAATGAACCCTTTTCCACATTAAATGAAACCTTTTCCAAATTAAATGAAACCTTTTCCAAATTAAATGAAACCTTTTCCAAATTAAATGAAACCTTTTCCAATTGAAATGAAACCTTTTACAAATAGAATGAAACTTTTTCCAAATTAAATGAAACCTTTATTCTTATCTAAGGAAATATAATATTTGCAGTAATTTTAAACCAATATTTGAAAATTAAATCAAAGAATATTAACAAATATTATAGTATGGCTATGTAATTAACATAAATATTCTTTAATTCGGTGTGATTTCATTTAATATCTTTACTACATAAAACTAAATAAATAGTAATACCAACTGGGGTATTTCTTGACATTTAAATAAATAAATATTTAAGAACAAGAATTGAATACCCGGTCCTAAATGCGAAATACATATTTGACTTAATAAATTGTTGATGATAAGGTAACTGCTTATCTTAATGAATAGAGATGGTATTTACCGGGTATTTACCGGGTAAATACCCAAGGGGTGGGTAAATACCGGGTAAATACCCATTTGCGGGTATTAATTTGGGTATTTACTATATTGACTCGGTAATACCACATCTTACACCTTATTTCCGGGTTTCTGTTATCAAATCGATTTAGAATAGATAGTTTTACGATACTTTAAAGACCCGAAAAATGGGTAAAAACTCATTAACTGCCGAACCACTTGACATAGGCGGCCAAAATTTTGCACACATGTTTCTAATGACAAAGCAAATATAGAAATCCAACATGGGGTCCCTGGGTCCAAGTTTTGATATAGCCCCCATATAAACGTATCTCCCGATTTAAGGTATTTTTTGCCTATTAGACACATTTTACAACCAAATTGGCTGTAATTTGGCACAGAGTGTTCTTGTTGGGTACCAAATGTCCATGCAAAATTTTATGTATAAAGGTCCACGTTTACTGGTAGCCCCCATACAAAGGTACCCCTATTTTGAGTATTTACCCAAAAATTGGGTATAAACTCATTAACTGGCGATCGGGAGGACCGGTTATATGGGGGCTATATCATTAGAAACATGTGTGCAAAATTTTGGCCGCTTATGTCAAGTGGTTCGGCAGTTAGTGAGTTTATACCCAATTTTTGGGTAAATACTCAAAATAGGGGTACCTTTGTATGGGGGCTACCAGTAAACGTGGACCTACATACATAAAATTTTGCATGGACATTTGGTACCCAAAAGAACACCATGTTGGATTTCTATATTTGCTTTGTCATTAGAAACATGTGTGCAAAATTTTGGCCGCCTATGTCAAGTGGTTCGGCAGTTAATGAGTTTTTACCCATTTTTCGGGTAAAAACTCGGGTATTTACCCACGTCTTTAAAGTATCGTAAAACTATCTATTCTAAATCGATTTGATATCAGAAACCCGGAAATAAGGTGTAAGATGTTGTATTACCGAGTCAATATAGTAAATACCCAAATAAATAAACGCAAATGGGTATTTACCCACCCCTTGGGTATTTACCCGGTAAATACCCGGTAAATACCATCTCTATTCATTAAGATAAGCAGTTACCTTATCATCAACAATTTATTAAGTCAAATATGTATTTCGCATTTAGGACCGGGTATTCAATTCTTGTTCTTAAATATTTATTTATTTAAATGTCAAGAAATACCCCAGTTTGTATTACTATTTATTTAGTTTTATATAGTAAAGATATTAAATGAAATCACACCGAATTAAAGAATATTTATGTTAATTACATAGCCATACTATAATATTTGTTAATATTCTTTAATTTAATTTTCAAATATTGGTTTAAAATTACTGCAAATATTATATTTCCTTAGATAAGAATAAAGGTTTCATTTAATTTGGAAAAAGTTTCATTCTATTTGTAAAAGGTTTCATTTCAATTGGAAAAGGTTTCATTTAATTTGGAAAAGGTTTCATTTAATTTGGAAAAGGTTTCATTTAATTTGGAAAAGGTTTCATTTAATTTGGAAAAGGGTTCATTTAATTTGTAAAAGGTTTCATTTAATGTGGAAATGCTATAGATGGGTGTTGGCTGCCAACTTCCTCGCTGGAACTTAAAAATTTCACCACTTCCCTGTAAGACATACGAAATAATAGGGTTTTATGCTTGTTTCTTTTATTCTCCCTTATCAGGAAATTTCATACTTCAACGATGTCTGTGGGTTCAACTCCTTCCCATATATTGGTGGTATTCCCGCTAACATCAACAGAACATTCCCTAAATTCCAAATGCAATTCTGAAAAGTCGAATGCACTTTGAATACCCTTTGTTGCTGGTTTGTCCGGACAATCAGCGAAAACTGAATCATTTTCCGCAATAAATTCATAGCGATCACCCGTTACCGAAAAGGGAATCAGGGAAATAACGAATATTATTAAATAGTTGTACCGTTCGAACATTTCATTACAAAACTGATTAATTAACTGTGTAGGGGCCACAGTTTTTTGCAACGTTTATATGCGCTTGTTTGGATTTACACATGTTTTCGACGATAACATGTTGACTATCTCGTTAATTTCCATTTGAGTAATTAATTATATTCTGATACAGACGATTAAAGTTGTTCATATATTAATAAATCTATTACGATCAATGAGTGTGAGGTGGAAGCTACATATGTATATAAAATGTGTCATTCCTCTGTTGAAATCACAACTTAATATAGAGCTTACAATTGTTGCATTGTAAATGGTGTATATCAGTCCAGTATCAGTATTTGTATAGCCCATGAAATCGTTCCTTTCTTTATTTATATTATAAAAGTATATTAACATATTTGTCATATATTTTCAATTTATTATTGAGTAAATAATAAAGCTTTTTATAAAAAGAAAGTAGAAAAATAATAACTAATGTTTTGTAGCTTCTGAACAAGCTTCTACAAAATAGAAACCAGTAAGGAAAGTAGCAAAGTCGGACTGGGCCGACTATATCATACCCTTCACCACTTTGGTTATATTCTACATACGTATCCGAAAAGACGGCGCCTTTTTGAAGGAATTTTGACATGAAATGGAACGAACTTAAATGTGTGATTTTTATGTCTTTCTGGAACATATGATAAATTTAATTTCATTTGGGCTTGTTTAGAGTCGTTTGCGCACAGTGAGACAGATTTGTGTAAATCGATTTAAAGCAAACTTGATACACGCTATTCGGTATGCAGCACTGTTTAGAATTTAATCTCAATCGAGACCTATTGATTATTTGGTGTACAATTAACATAAATAAGTCGAAATTATATATGGAAGCTACGATATATCTATATCTGAACCGATTTGAAGCAAACTTGCCAGAGATTAATTAATCTTTGGTACTCCATTTACCTAAAATCGGACGAAAATATATATGGGAGCTATATCTAAATATGAACCGATTTTTCCCAATTTCAATAGGGTTCGTCCTTGGGTCAAATAAGTAACTTATGCCAAATTTCATCCAAATCGGATAATAAATGCGTCCTGTACTTTGTTTACAATTTAACATGGACAGACGGACGGACGGACATACATAAATCGACTCAGAAAGTGATTCTATGCATATTGTCAAAAGGAATCATGGGTCCACTTCAATTATTTTTGCCTATTACAAACATATGCACAAAGACATAATACCCTGTACCTCAGTGTGGTGAAGGGTATAATTAATTAAAATCTATTTATTTTTGGTCTATTTGTTTACCTTTTTCATCCATCAATTGAAACCGGTGGGTTTCAATTGTCAATTCCTTTGCATATATGTCAAATAAATCCTCATAAAGTAGGTTAAACCAGTAAAAAGTTCTAATGTATATGCCGTTTAAGGTGTAAAGTTTGCCAGCCGAACTTTGGATATCCTCCATCATAGGAAACATATGACATATAAATATAGGAAACATATGACATATAATATAATGACATATAACGACAATTCTACCAATCGATTTTTGTAAACCATAATGTACACCAAATACCAATTTCAGCAATTTTATTGGTGATTTTTCATAAAATCTCAAAACCCCAAAACGTGGACCGTTATTGATATCGCATTTTTGGGGTGGAGAATGTGTATAAAATCCTCAAAATACTGCACTTTACAGGGTAAAGTTATATGTAGGACTATGCCCAATGTTTGATCAATATTGATTACATCGTTTAGAAATTACCGAACATTTGGAGTTATCATTATATGAGAGGATATGCCTAATTTAGGACCGATATAGCTCAATTTCGAACATTAACATTTTCGTTTTGTATCACAATACTTTCCTTCACCCTAATTATTAAATGGGTAAATATTTTTATATAGGGTCAAGGCCTAAATGCGGGCCCATATAGGATATTCTCTAATCTGGTGTTCTAGATTTTTATCTCGATATCCTCAGAAGGTAGAATGATTACAACAGATGGCTAAAACGATTAAATCGTCTTAGATTTCCATAGGTTGTATACGGAGACAACCCTCAAACGCGGAACAAATCAGTTAACACGTTATATGGGGGCTACCATAAATAGTGGGCTGATATTTATAATTTTACATGGAAACATTTGGTACCTAATACAAATCCAATGTGCCGAATTTTGAAGGGGCATAGGGAATACAGAAAATTGAAGGGGCACCCTTATATGGGGGTTATGCCTTAACGTGAACTGATATAGCTCATCTTCTATCTTGGCCTGCCTGCATACAAAATACAATCAAATTCCTTCAGAATATATCGTTATTACAACAGACCGTCCGTCCGGTCTGTTGTAATCCCGCTATATTTATTTTTCAGAAAATCTTAATTTTTTATTAGGAATTCGGACAGATTTCTCTCAGAAACAACCAAACCAAATTTCGCTCGAATTTCTGAACGACGGTTCAGATATTGCTCCCACGACGATTTATACATGTGCGCCCGACTGTTGTAATAACTCTAGCCTAACGAATTGATCGCCAAAATTTGGCATAGAGTTGTCTTATGTCTGCAGTCAGGTCCGTAATGGTATATTCTGGTCCGTAATGGTATCTTCTGAAGAAATTTAAATAAGGTGCTGAAATTTTGCATAGGGTTGTCTTTTGCCTGCAAGCAGGTCAAGTTCAAAAATCGACTATATCGGTCCACGTTTATGCATAGCCCCCATATGAAGGTACCGCCCAATTTTCGATATTTTGAGCGCGCTTTTCAACCAAATTCACTGAAGTTTGGTACATTGGGTTCTTTTTGGGTACCAAAAAAAAAAAAGTTATAAATATCGGTCTACTTTTTCTGGTAGCCCCGAACACCCCCCCCCCCCATTACGGTACCCCCCAATTTACTGTATTTTGGGGGTTTTAAACGCCTTTTTAAACCGAATTCGCTGAAATTTGGTACAATGGGTTCTCATTGTGTACCAAATTTCTCCACCGAAAATTATAAATATCGGTCTATTTTTTTCGGGTTGCCCCCGGTATTTTTGGGTTTCTTGAGCGCGTTTTTCAACCGAATACGCTGATATTTGGTACATTGGGTTCTTTTTGGGTACCAAATGTCACCACTACAAATTATAAATATTGGTCCACTTTTTCTGGCAGCCCCCATATTCGTTGAAATTTGGTACAATGGGTTCTTATTGGATACCAAATTTCTTCACTAAAAGTTATAAATATAGGCCCATTTTTTCCTGCCAAAAATTATTAATATTCGCCCCCTTTTAGGGGTATTTCCCATATTACCGCCTTTTTATATTAAAATAGTTAGTTTTCTCCAAAAGTCCTGGCCCTCTTTTTTCTACGAAAAATCTAAACATTTCTTAACAAATTTCTATTGGGCATTTGAAACAATTTTCCAAACATCTCCCCATATAGAGGGGGAGATGCCTAAGATGACAGCCGAACTTAACGATTTTTCTCTTCTTTCACATTAAAGAAGATACTGCTTCCACCCACAATATTACCAAATATATATAAAAAAGCTATTTCACCATGAGGTGGAAGGTATATTAAATATATCATCCCGTTTGCAACATATGGATCAGACGACCCTCTTATTATTCAATCGAAGTCACTGTAATTTACGTCCATGCTTATTGGACATAGCCAATACATAGTTACAATACATAATTAGTCTCATCTTCTATGTGGCAGTCCAGGTGTTACGAAGGTAACCATAATCTTTGCAGAAAATTACCAATATAGGTTCATTCGAATTTCTCCGAAGACATCAGGCAACAAAATTGTGCTGTGTCACTCAGATTTGACCTGCTACGTTGATTAAGGCGATCGGTCGCCGTACAATGGTGGGCAATTTGGGCAATATCTTCCACGAATAACTTTCGTTTGCATTTGACTTGACCATTAAAGCTTTGTTGAGACATAATCAAAATGTGCGGCATCTAACAAACAACAAACATTGAACTTGCTTTATTACATTTATTTTTATAACAAAAAAATTTTACATATTTTTTCGATTAACTATTTAACCTTTACATATTCTCCCACTATTTGAAAACATACTTCAGCCGAACGTCGTCGTAATGTTTTTGATTCTAAGGCCCATGTTCTTACCTTTAGTTTCCAGCGACCCTCCATGTTGTTGGAAAATTCAAAGATGGTATCTACAGTAAAATTATAGTAGTGATAGACTTGCTGTAAGGGAAATATACACACACAACAATAAATCTGAACCAATTAAATATAAATGAAATCGAAATTACCCCATATACAGTGACACATTTGCGATCCTCTTCATGTATATATTGTGTCCATACTTGAAACCAAACCGATCGGGGTTTAAATTGTTCCGCACAAAAATCCTTTACACTAAACGAAATGGGTGTTAACTGCCAGGTTCCACGTTGGAATCTATAAAATTCACCTGTGACCTGCAGACAACTTCATTAGTTCCATTAATGTTTCTGTTCCGCCCCTAGCCATTATAGCTTACCATAACAATATCTGTTGGTTCCAATTCCTTCCATATGTTGGTTGTATTTCCGCTAACATCAATACTACCTCCTTCTCGATATTCCAAATGCAATCCGCTCAAATCGAAAGCATGGAAAACACTTTTAGCGCCGGGCATATCGGAACACTCCTCAAAAACGTCATCATTCTCGATAATGAATTCATAACGACCCGCTTCTACCGTCGATTTTATTACAAAAATGCCAAATATTATCAAATAATTCCGCTGTTTCCGCAGCATTTTGTTCGAGATGCAATAAATTTCCCAACTGCATTGTTGAATTTCACGCGAGCTATTTATTCATTCCGACGATATCTGTAGTATGCGAACATGTGAATGTGTGTTCGGATAAACCTGTGTCGCAGCGATAACATGCCGATTATCCCTAATCCGATGTTAGTCCAATTAAATAATTATATTGTGATACAAATATTTTTTGAACAACAAATTGATAAATGAGTGAGTGTGTGATTCGATTACGTACTAAAATTTTCCAATTAACAAATTTAGAACACAGGTTAACAAGCTGAGGGGAAAATGTGAAAATGTAAGACCGCTTGACCCACGAAACTTAGCACATATCATTATAGACTCAATTCAGTACGCTACGACTTAATTCAGTGCGTTATGCCAAATTTCGTGCAAATCGGAAGATATATAGTGACTATGGTTCACCATTTACATTAAATCGGATGATATATATATATATATATATATCTATATAGGGTTCGTCCTTATGCCAAATAAATGAGCTGTGCCAAATTGTATCCAATTCGGATCATAAATGTGACCTGTACTTTGTTTACACTTCAACATCAAGAGACGAACGGATGGTCGGACATGCGTAAATCGATTCAGAAAGTGATTCTATGCATATTCTCAAAAGGAACCATGGGTCTATATCGATTCCTTTTGCCTGTTACAAACATATGCACAAAGACATAATACCCAGTACTAGTGTGGTAAAGGGTATAATAATGCGGAATGAGTCAGACCGAATGTCTGAAACGAGAGAAGTCACATCATGTGAAATACTGATACAAGATAGATACTCATTTCCCAGGTTTGCTAAGATGTGAATACCGTCAGCATCGAGTGTTATGACATTCAACTTCTAGCAACTGTGGATACGGATCTCATTGGCAAGGTGGGTAGCAGAAACAAGATCCGCTGGGCAATCAACACTTTCAAAGTATATAAAACACATGGGCCAGATGGTGTAACACTGGCGATGATTCAATTTGCCCCACTACGTATATATCAGATCCATACGGCGTGTCTGACTCCTTCGTGTGTGACCGGTCTATGGAATGTAAGTAAAAATTACTTACATTCCCAAATCGTCAAAACCTAACCATTCTGCACCAAAGGAGTACAGACCCATTAGTCCTTTCATCCTTTCTCCTCAAGAATCTCGAAACACGGATCGATATGGAGTTTAGAAGTCATGTAAACACCACCTTCTTTGTCAATTCTCAAGTTTAACAAACAAAGGCAGAACTGGTAAATTTCACTAGGAAGCATAAGCTCGGCGTCATTGTTCCACGAGCACTGGATGCAAAAATACCTTGGCACAATCTTGAATTACAATGGAAAAGGAAAGCCGAGGAGAGGGCGAAGAAAATTCCACAGGTGGCTAAAACCTTCGACTACACACTGGTTGTATAACACCTTACCATCCTATCTTATGAATTTTTTGTCTGCTGCTACAAAGAGCAATCTCGATTCTCGTAACCCAAGCTGCTCTGAAAGCAATACTTGACATAAGGCCTCTAGGTCTCAGTGTAAGGCAGCACGTAGTGCCCTAAGGCTGCATAAACAGAATCTTTTGCGAAATTGTGCATATGGGCATGGTTGTATTCTGAACGAGCCATGTATCACATTAAACCAACGTGGCAAACTCAACGACTATATATCATCAGTCCTGAGATTTGACGATGTAGATGTCGCTATCCCCAGTAGAGAGGACTGTAAACGTAGTAACGCTACTTTGGACGGCCTGGCTTTTTATATAGACGGATTCAAGATGAAAGAAGATTTTGGGGGCTGGCGTCTACTGTGAAAGGCTATGCCTTGAGCTTATCTACAAGCAGCACTTAAAGCCAACAAATCCTGTAATATCAAGTCTGAGGTCGTCATCGTCTGTAGATCAGTTTTGGAAACACTTACTAACAGCTATCGGCTGTGTTGGGTACCATGACACTGTGACTTCATTTGTAGTAAAAAATCAGACGAATTAGCTAGACGAGGATCTCAATCTACAGATCTAGCAATCGATGACACAATCAAACCATCCTGCTGTCAACATTTCCGGAATTTTGATGCGTTCTTTAATGAACGACACTCAAACTTTCTATCTCCAGAACTCTCCATCATTCTTTTTGGATGATCACAATGGACTGTGAGGTCTCCGAGTGATGCAGTCACTGTTAGTAACTGCACATACCTGAACCGAACTTCTGCTTATCGTTCAGGACCTTCATAAACGGCAGGCTATGTCATTGGTAGGACGATTGGGTTAAAAACGTGGCCAAACTCCACAAAAAACCGGATAAAGGGGTTATGGTTATATGGGGGATATCTCTATAAAAGTGTACCAATATCGATAATTGTTGATGGGATATTTGCTACCTAATATGTCAACTGTAAGTCAATTCGTTTAAAAAACATGCTAAATATCCCAAAAACACTGAATATTCAATGCCCCGTTACATGGTGGCTATACCAATATGAAATATATACATTATGGGGTCTCCAGTGAATATTTGGAACTGAGAGATTGCTTACATATCGTTCGGCTCACGCCAATCAATTTTTGGGCGAGAAACGAGCCTCAGCTAAGATTGTTCCAAAATTGCTAAATTTTGTGCAAAAAAACGTCGTATGGACATGACTCAGGAGCTGTTGAACATCGTCAAGGACGATCCAGAAACGCATAGAATTGTAGAAACACCAATCGTGAATTATGTACAGCTCAACAATTGAAGCTTTTGGCGCAACACCAAGCAGTATTTACCGGACATGGTTGGCCTGACCTTTTTCTCTTTTCAAAACTTAAGACATCGAACAAATAGGATCTGTTGGCTGGAATTGGAGAGGAAAACAGGGTGAGGGGGATTATATTCAAATGTTTACTATCTTTATTGATGAATAAATAAATACGCTATGAAAAAATAATTATATAACGATAATACCCCGTCAATGTTCTTTTCCGGTTTTATTTTAATGCTTATGCCGTCAGAAGCTAGATTAACCCTCGTTTATGTCAATTTACTGACTTTAATATAAGCCAAAAAGTATGCATCATAACACGAAATTTGTTTTGTTTCACAACACATTTAAAACAGTGTTAATAAACATAGAAAAACTTCAAAAGCTCGACCATTATGTTTGAAAAACAAAATTCGTATTTATGTCCTTAATGACAGGACTCGACTGTATAATCTGCATATGCAATGATCCCTATGATGTCAAGAAGATTTTAAATAGGTCCGGAGATATCACCTGACCCGGGGGAACTCCGTGTCACACTTCTAAGTTTGAACTTCTAATCCGGAACTCTATCAACGACTGTGGTATACACATGCATTAAAGATTATCCAACATTTCAAACTTGACCAGAGGTAAGTGATCTCAAACAGTATGGCATGATTGGCGGTATCAAATGCTTTTGATAGGGCAAGAGCTACCAGCACTGTTTTGGTTGACCCCGGCTCATTCAGTATCTGCGGGGCAAGAATGACGTAGTTCATCGCGCTCATTTGCGAGACGGACTGCCTATGTTGGGAATTTAGTTGGTAGCAGATTGAGTTGCTATATTCCGACGAATTATATATCGTCGTCGACGAAGACATTTCACCGACACCGACCTGTGATGAAAGATGTAAAGGCAAACGGAACAGAAACTCTGGATATGCTGCTCCCAGAAATTCAATTTTATTTAACTTGGTGGTTTCAGTTAAAACCCCTTGAGGAATGGAGCGAGATGCATGTATGAACACAACTAATACCGACATTACAATTACATAAAAATCTCCGTTAAGATATTTTCGAAAAATTTCCTAGAACTCCAAAAATCATTTAAATATAATTGAAATTGATACTAACATTTTCGCAACCAAACATCTGTTGTTGATTTCAAAGAACATTTTAAATAACTTGACAACACACAAGTAAATGACAAAACAAGAGAGGGACAGACAGAGATTTTGGCATAGCATTTCCAGAGGAATTATGTGTTCTAAGCATCGAAGTACCTTAGTTTCGTGTTTTTTGTTCCTTCGTGTGTGTAATGCTGACTAAACAAAACCACATCAGTTGAGTAGACTGTCAACACAATATATTCATCCTGCTGGTGCCAGCAGGTACGAAACTCATATTAGGAAAAATTACAACAACGAAACTACTGGGTTTTAAGTGGCTTTAAAATATGGCAATTGGTAGTTATTGTACTCGTTTTTCAAAAACAAGTTGTAAACAGTAGAATATTTGTACCCTACACAACTATGTTGTCAGGGTATTATAGCTTTGTGCAGCACCAAGAGTTTGTAACGCCGCGAAATATTGGTCCTAGACCCACCTTTAAGTATACCGAACGTCATATCTCGACTAGCTGAGTCGATCTAGACATGTGTGTCCGTCCGTCCGTCTGTCTATTATAATTTGTAAACACGATACAGGCCACAGTTATAGACCAATCTTCACGAAATTTTGCATGTAGGATGGGTTCTGGTCAGGGGATGAAATGGACCAAAAACTAAACTAAATTTTTGTCTGATTTTTTGGTCGTCCTAGAGGCCGCAATTACGGCCCAAACATCGCGAATTTTTACATGGAGAATGAGATCGGGCCAAAGCGGGTCAAATGGACTCTGACTTTTGTGTGAAAAATGACAAAATTTGTATTCTATGGCGTATATATTTGCTCCTGAAGGACATAGACCCGAGAAGTTGATTGTATATCCAAGAGGAGTGGATGGCCTTTAAATTGATACCAATTACATTGAAGTATGTACTCGGATGTGGGAGTTACACTTAAATATTTACAGGTGTTTACGTACTCATATATTATTTAGTTACACATTACCACACTAGAAGCAGAAATATAGCCCGGATCGCTTTAAAATTTTCCATGAGGATCTAGGTATGGTCAAGGATAACGCCTATAATTTTCGGTGATGATCAGATCAAAATATTGGGATGCAGTGGACCGAAAACTTATTTTTTGTGTTTTTTTCGGGTTGATTGGAAGCCGAACATCACAACACAACCCACGGTGAAGGGAATATTGACAAGTAATTAGAAAGGGTGTACTGAATATTAGTAATATTTTTTGACCTCTAGTCGGTCAAGAGGGTGCAAATATCGTGAAATATTTTCCACGTTCAGAATGTAGAACCACAGAAAGTTAGATTTTCGTGCAAGTTGTGTAGGGTTTTTTCTTACAAAAGAGTTTCAGCACCCTATCTCAATTCCTTTATGTGAAGTTTATTATAATTTATACAATAGAGTATCATTTTTCGACCCCATTCATGTAATTAAAAAATTCTATTTTTCGTCTATAACTCAGTTTATCTTCAGACTCGTGAGGAAACCGAAGGATACAGGTGACAAAGTACTTTTTGATAGCAATACCAATTTACACCACATTGCGATGGGTGTAGAAGTAAATTCAAAATTTCCATTTTTAAAATTTTCAAGTCAATTAAAACAACACAACAAATGTTCGTACGTCAACTTGTCAAATTATCTAATAAAATTGTTGGATTGGTTGGTGAGAAACGTATATTATCCTATTATAATATTAATTATTATGCCAGAAATAAATGTAGTAGTCCTCGCATTGCAATGGAATAATAAAAAATGCAACAAACTGTAAACAAACAGATTAGAAAACATTGTATGAATTTGGTTACGCCCATTAACATTTTTGTCTTAATTTTTAAAAATAATTATTTATTTAATTATATACAAATATTGTTTAGATTTAAAACATATAACATTTGAACTCTGCTCGATCGTATAAATATCACGCTACAAACCTCTCTAAAATTCATAATAAAAATTTCAGGTGAAATGTTTGATCCGCGCACGTCGTATTTTCTTCTACTCCTCCTGACATGGCTGCTGTCCGTGGCAAAGGCCGGTCGTTATGAATACATCGTTGAAAATGATGCAGTTTTCGATAAATGCCCCGAATTGGAGAACAATAATGGCATTGACGATTTAATGGATATGAGTGGTGTAAATTTCGAATATTTTGAAGGGAAAATTTATGTAACAGGAAATGCATCGCTCGTATGGGAAGGTGTGGAATCCACAGATATTGTTACAGTAAGAATGTGGTCTGGAAAAAGAAAGCCTGACAAAAATTGTAATGTATTTCTAATACAACAGGGTTACGGTGAACTTCTGAAATTTCAACGTGGTTACTGGCAGCCTACACCAATTTACATGTCTACGAAAGATTTCTGTTCCATTCAATTTAATAAAGCATCCGTGTGGTATCAAATGTGGACCCGATATATACCTGAAGATGAACGTAAATGTATTAATAATTATGGTGTAAGTTGGTAAAGTGGATCTTGGGATGGTTTTTCTTTGGTTAATTTGATAATCTATTACTATTGATTTTGTAGCATATCTATCACTATGAAAATTTTAATGTGAACACTGTTCTGGAGTTTGCCTACAATATGGAAGGTCGTTACAAACTATTGGCACGATTTCAAGCAGTCGATCCAGAAACCAAAGAACAACGACCGAAAGAAATATGTTTTCAAATATTTGGAGAATTTGTTAAGGTGAAATGAAATTTAATGGTTGAATTGAACAACACACATATTTTAATAAATTAGAGAAACGAGTGTGAATTGAAATTCAAAATTGTTGCCAAAATTAAAAAATATAGAATATGGATTATATAAATAAATCTGAATTTAGTGTGAAAAATTAGAAAATAATGATTAAAATTGTGTATAAATATAAATACCGTAAATTAAAAAAAAAATCAAGTGAAAAAGCGTTAAGTTCGGCCGGGCCGAACTTTGGATACCCTCCACCATAGATATACTGACAGGTACTAGAAATGAAAATATAGGGAACATACCAAAAAGTGGATTATGTAAACCATAATACAAATTTCAGAAAATTTTAATGGATAAACGCCAACAACAAAAACGACATACGTGGACGCTACTCCCATCTCATCGCATAACAAATCACCAAAAATAATCCAACTCATAGAAGCGAAATTCTTAAAACAAAACGAAATAATGATTGCCAATATTAAAGAAAGCGTCAAAACGAGTGTAGATGAGGCCTTAAGAGGAATTGAAGAAAAAATATTAACAATCTCTCTTAGGGTCGAAGAACTAAGTGATAAAATGAAAATGATTGAAAACAAACAACAAGACATTCAAGTCATACACAATGAACTTCAAATGTTAAAACAAAAAATTTCACAACAAGAAAATCTAAAAGTTTCTTGTAACCTCCGCCTTTGTGGAATACCATCTCATCAAAACGAAAATCTACCCAATATTTTACAAAATATATGCAACTCTCTAAATATTATGCCACCAAATATAAAATCAATTCAACGTTTAAAACAAAATAAAAATTTTACAACAACAACCGACGGCGTAATTTTAGTAAAGTTATTTTCTCCGCAAGAGAGAAATAACATACTCAAAGCTGCTAATATTTTTAAAAGGCAAAACAAAACCCAATTGCCTTTGCGCCTCGCTGGTTTTGACACCGATGTCTCTTTCTTCATTAATGAGGATCTCACTAACACCAACTACAAAATTCTCAAAGCTGCACTTAATATAAAAAAGAAAAAACTCATATCTGCTGCTTTCACATTACGCGGGCTGGTTTTGTGAAACGCGATGATGCTGATACTCCCATCACCATTAGTTCCATAGATCAACTAAATACTCTCTTTCGCTTCTCTCAACAACCTGTGCCTGATCACTCGTGCAATGGAGAAGGTGTTAACTAAATGTCATTCTTATTGTTGCCAACAGCTATGTCAACTTACAGTGTTGCCAACAACAATGTTTATGCGTTACCAATCATATACGTATAAATCAATAAATTTAGACAGTTATTTTTAAAAATTAATTTTAAATTAATCTTATCATATTTTTACATTTTATTAAATTTGAAAAAAGTTAATTATCTATTATTAATATCAATATTGTTTAAAGAAATGAAATCACTGAAATTAAAACTAGTTGTGCAGGTGCTTGTTGCTTTTTTAACTGTGATATATGATCTGTGATACTAGATATAATTCCAAAGACGTACTCTTCAACATGATAAGGGTTCTCACCAAACAACGAAATGGACTCAAATTGGTACATATTAACGCTCAAAGTCTTAATAATAAACTAGATGAATTTCAACAACTCTTCGTTTCCTCGGGAGTTGACGTCATTTGTATCTCTGAAACATGGTTTCATTGCGAAGTACAAGACAGCATCTATAATATACCTGGCTATACATTGTTCCGTGCGGATCGCGTATCTTTTGCTGGTGGCGTGTGCATATACATTAAAAATAGCATTAAATGTAAAGTTATATCGAAATCTAAAAGTTCGAGCCCGAATGAATATATCATCATGGAGTTAAATCTAAAAATGTCTCAAAAATGTCTTATTGGCTGCGTTTACAGACCGAATAAACATTCAGAAGTTACTGAACTGCTTTCAGACTTACAAAATATTTCAGTGGCATACAATGATATTATTATTTGCGGCGATTTTAACAGCAATATTCTGCTCGAAAATATGTTAGCCGATGAGTTTCAAATGATCGACTTATATCCAGTTAACACCACAAATCCTACTCATTTTCATACTAGTTCGAATAGCCTAATCGACATTATTTTTTCTAACCAATTATCAAAAATTCTACTGTATGATCAGCTATCAGCTCCAGTGTTTTCTAAACACGACCTTCTTTACATGGTTTATGATATTGATGTCATCATCACAAATGAAACCATTTCATATCGCGATTTTAGCAAAACAAATTATAACCTTTTAAATTACCTCTTATTCAGTATTTATTGGGATGAAATTTATGCCATGACAAATGCAAATGACCAAGTAATGTTTCTCCAAGAAAAATTTTATCTTATTTTGGATGAATGTGTGCCCTTAAAAACATTTTCACCGAAGAATGAAGAGAAACCATGGTTTAATAATCATATCAAAGTTATTATATATAAAAGAGATTATAGCTACAAACGACGGAAAAAATACAAAACACCAGAGCTCTATGAACAATTCAAATCTTTTAGACGTGAAGTAACAAGCTGTATACAAAAGGCTAAATCTATTTACTACAAATACAAATTTTCAACAGCATTAAGCAGCAAATGTAAATGGAAGAAAATACGAGAAATCGGCATTGGAAACAAATCTAGATCCCATTCAAATAATGATATTGATGTTGAAGAGTTAAATCTAAAATTCGTTGGTCCAAACTTGGCCGTCATTTCCGAGAATTTTTACTCACGCTTGAATATTGTTCATAATGAAAATGAATTTTCCTTGTAATGAACACGAATAAATTCGAGTGAATGCATTTTTAAAGTAATTTCTAGGCATTCGAAGATATTGATATGTGTTGGGACAATGGGAGCCTTTTCGTTTCCTAGCTACAGTCGGGTGGGGGGTTCGTGTCCTTTGCATATCAACCCATGTTCACATCACATGATTATTATAGACTCCCTTTTATTTAAGAAAATTTATAAATAAAGAAAAAAATGGTCGAATGAAATTGATAAAAAAATAATTGAAAATACCCCACAATACAGATAAGTAATTTAATGTTTGTGTCGGATATTAGTTGATGCCTTATTATAATATACTCTTAGATGGTATTAAGAGTATCTGCCTCTAAACCCTCACCTTCCTTATTTCGTACTGGCATTTGAATATTTACGTAGGAACCCTCATATATATTCACTCCCCCCTATCTAACCCATTTTGCAAGAAGACAACTTTTTATTTAGAAATTCATTTTTAAGCTATATATTATTTTCAAGGCATTATATTTATATGTAGCAATAGACAATAGGATTTTTGAAATTATAAAAAAAAATAATCGTTAATTGTATTACATATTTTAACAATTATCATTAATAATATAAGGTATTTATTTATTGGATCTATAATTCATTGACTTAATAACTCATAAAAAAATTACCCACAATGGGTTAATTGGGTTGTTCTGAATGAATACTCTATTCAAAGCATGAATGAAAACAAAAGAACAAGAAAAATAATATTGCAAAACAAACATAACAAAAACGTCGTCATCATATGAGCATGAATGATTATTTAGTTGTTGTTCTTTCTCTTAAAAAAATCATATTAATTTATAGGGCTTGTAATTATTCTCTTAACAGAGAAATATGAGAGTTGATAAATGAAGAGAAACGCAAACAACAGTATAAATCATTCATCATTCTCCAAACAAAATCAATATAAAGATCA
The DNA here is from genome assembly GCF_032173495.1 of Musca vetustissima. Classification (NCBI taxonomy): domain Eukaryota; kingdom Metazoa; phylum Arthropoda; class Insecta; order Diptera; family Muscidae; genus Musca; species Musca vetustissima. Next base: position 30,313 of record NW_026880369.1, read on the forward strand.
TACAATAACAATTTATTTTTGGTTTTACATACCCCTTACTCCGTCATGTATCAATGGATTTCAATGACTTCCAAACTGTTTTACGCTACTACTTTTTAAATTACTATATTTGTATGTTTGTACGAGCGTATACCGAAGGGAAGGTTACCCAATTATATTTGCTTTGCAAAATTAAATGTTCATTAAAAAAATTAGTCTAAGTTAAATATTTCTGATATTATATTATATATATGCAAAAATTATTTATGAAAATTAGTCTTATTTTTATGATATTTGACATTGTAATATATGGTTATGTTTTAGGGCAATTTTTTGTTCTTGAAATTCATTAAAACGCTGTTTTAACACAAATTATTTGTTTGATATTTAAGAATTGATATTTAGG
>NW_026880370.1:0-30925 GCF_032173495.1 Musca vetustissima
ATATCTTTTCAAGGACTATCAGAGGCGTGGATTTTTTAATGAATATCTTTTCAAGGACTATCAGAGGCGTGGATTTTTTAATGAATATCTTTTCAAGGACTATCAGAGGCGTGGATTTTTTAATGAATATCTTTTCAAGGACTATCAGAGGCGTGGATTTTTTAAAGAATATTTTTTCAAAGACTATCAGAGGCGTGGATTTTTTAAAGAATATTTTTTCAAGGACTAGCAGAGCTATAAGCTTGTATTTTTTAAAGAATTTTTTTTGAAGGACTAGCAGAGCTATAAGCATGGGTTTTTTAAAGAATATTTTGAAAAGGACTACCACATAGGCGTGGATTTTTTAAAGAATTTTTTTGAAGGACTAGCAGAGCTATAAGCATGGGTTTTTTAAAGAATATTTTTTCAAGGACTAGCAGAGCTATAAGCTTGTATTTTTTAAAGAATTTTTTTTGAAGGACTAGCAGAGCTATAAGCTTGGATTTTTTAAAGGACTAGTAGAGCTATAAGCGTGGATTTTTTAAAGAATATTTTTTCAAGGACTATCAGAGCTATAAGCGTGGATTTTTTAAAGAATAATTTTATAGGACTGTCAGAGCTATAAGCTTGGATTTTTTAAAGAATATTTTATAGGACTGTCAGAGCTATAAGCTTGGATTTTTTAAAGAATATTTTTTGAAGGACTAGAAGAAAGCGTGGATTTTTTAAATAATATTTTTTCAAGGACTAGAAGGACTATAAGCGTGGATTTTTTAAAGAATATTTTTTCAAGGAGTGGCAGGACTATAAGCGTGGATTTTTTAAAGAATATTTGTACAAGGACTAGCAGAGCTATAAGCCCAACATTTAAATTAAAACTAATAACAATTTTAATTTTAATATAAATTTAGTAAATAATAATAATTTGAACAAAGTTTCTACATTCTAGGTCTCGGAACTGTTGACCTGATTCTTAATATTCCCATCCAGTTCTATTATTACCAAATGGAATTTTGGACCCCACAAAATTTTTGTTTTTACTATTCATCTCTGAACGATATTTAGCACATCGATAAATTTCTATTGCATTATGATGCATTTGAGAAATGTTCATTGCTGTCAATATAAACTTCCCTAACAAAATATTTTAGTATCCTGTAGATTTCCCAAACAACAAACATTCATAATAACAATTTTTGAGAGTTACTTCAACTCGAAAAACACTTCCCTCTATTCTGTACTTACTACCATGAACAAGTAATCCTTCAGAACACGCAATCATTTTATCCTTGGCATTAGAAAGTTTTCTCTCCGTATACATGTTTTTTTTTTTTTTTTTTTTGAAAATTTCATTTAAACTTTTTCTTTTTTGGTACACGCCCTTTTAATACACTTGTTGGTACTTTCCTGTCCATGATTCACACCATTTTGTGTAAATTGGGGTGTATGTTTGCTTGTGTGTGTGTGTCTCTGGTTCATGGTCCATTGCAAACTGGTAACAGTTTTTAATAACGTAAGAAGCAAATTATTTTGTTTTTATTGCTTTTTTGTGTTGTGCAGCAGCAACAGTGACAACAGCACATCAACACTAAAAAAAAAAAACAAGAACACCAAAATGTAATAATACTTAAGACAAGACAACAATAACAACAACACATATGGTGCCACACACATGTGTACATATATGTGTACGTGTATGAGTGTTTGTGCCCCCCAAAAAACACTCAACGAACCACACCAACCCAAACAATTGTTGTTCATTCACACAAAACAAGATAACAAGGGGGAAAGACTCAGAATATGTATAAGTGCGTCCACACACACACATGTTCACATGTAGTTATGTCTGTATGGGTACTAACATTTATAAACACTTTCCTAACACAACATTTAATGAATTTCGGATGATGATGACGATGATGGGTTCCGTTGATGCGGCTTAGAAACCAATAAAACGAACATGTTTTCCTTTTTACACAGCAACACAACACACCAACAACAACAACAAGAAAATTATAACAACAAGTACCACTTTACCAGTGTCAATCAGTATATTAGTGGGTTTTGGTTAAGAGTCCACACAGTCATTTCTGTATAATTTGTAATTTCAAAATAATGAAACAAAAACGAACACTTCCCGAAAATGGAATCACGTATTCTTTATGGTATAAATTTTATGATTTTTAATAAAACGTTTCCAATTTCGTGTGAACTTGAATCGTTTCAATATCCGTCAGCTGGTTTTCAAATTTTAGGCTCATTTTTGATAATGTTGATTATATTTTTTCGACGTTACTCTATAATTTTATTATAAGTGTTCTTGATTTGGATATTTTACGAATTGTAACATTTGCAGAATATTTGCTGTTCTAGCTATAATAAGACCCTCACTTCCGTTCCATTATTATTACGCGTCACTAACTCCTCTTATACGGATCACACTGTATGTGTTTTTACTAAACAATCTTAAGTGTGTGTAAGCGAGTGTGAGATTATAAAAAGCTTTACCCCAGCATTCATGTTTTACAGATAATGATGATACTCAATGGCTGAAGAAGAATAGATGGATGGTGATTTGGGGCCAAAAACAACAACAGTGCCTTGGTTCAAAATTACGATATGTTAAGTTTTTCTAGTGACAATTAGTTGAAGAATCATAAACAGTTCACAGTGTAGACAATAGACCAATCACATTTATGGATGTGCTGTGATTTAATGATAAGCCATGGTCAAGACCAATACCATGATCATATCATCTGGAGAAATTAACAGCTCTGCTAACCATTATTTACTTCAATATTGTCATTTGAATTTAACGAAAACGCTGTTCGACAAGGTTTTGGGCGGTCGATAATTCCTATTGGGGACAGAATTCCGATAATATTGTCAGGCCCATTCGTTATAGCGAAAAATTCGTTATATCGGGAAATTTTTTGAATTTATATCGGGAAATTTTATGAATTTTATTGAAAAAACAAAAAGGTAATCCAATAGTTTTATAACAAAAAAATTATATTTAAATTAATAATAATGATAAGATGTTTACATTTTTTATAATACAATCCCATTTTGTTGTGCTTCATTCGTTATACCCAGTATACAAATTTTGAAAACGTTCGTTATAAGCGGTAGTAAGTGTAAATGTGCCGTGTTGGCTATTCCGGATTCTTTGGTTTCATAATTTCCTTTCAAACAAGTTCTGTATTGGGTTAAGATCAGGGAATTGGGCATTCTAAGGGAGAACTTTAATCGAATTCGGTGAAATCATACTATTTTACTACTTTTAGGGTATGGAATGTCCACATAAAAGGCATCTCTTCCTCAGCATAAGGCAAATTAAATATCTTTTAGTATGTCAAGCTACATGAAATGATTCATAATTCTATAAATTTTATGAATTGTTCCAATCGCATGCTCCGAGAAAAACCCCCTGACATTTATATTACATCCTTTATGTTTGTCTTTGCAATAGATTTAACAGTTGTCCAAGTCTGGATTTTTTATTTTTTTTGTCGCCGACTCAATATCCCGCCCTCTACAATATTTCTTCGAATCTTTATTTTTATACCCTTCACCACACTGTGGTACAGGGTATTATGTCTTTGTGCATATGTTTGTAACAGGCAAAAATAATCGAGATATACCCATGGTTCCTTTTGAGAATATGCATAGAATCACTTTCTTAGTCGATTTATGCATGTCCGCCGTCTGTCTGTCTGTCCATGTTAAATTGTAAACCAAGTACATGTCGCATTTATGATCCGAATTGGATGGAATTTAGCATAGGTCACTTATTTGACCCAAGGACGAACCCTATTGAAATTGGGAAAAATCGGTTCATATTTAGATATAGCTCCCATATATATTTTCGTCCGATTTAAGGTAAATGGTGTATCAAAGTCCCTATATACCTTTCGATTTGCGCAAAATTTGGCAGAGCGTAATGAATAAGATCTGGAATGATGTCTGTCAAGTTTTATGAAAATCGGTTCAGATTTAGATATAGCTCCCATATATATCTTCGTCCGATTTAAGGTAAATTGTGTACCAAAGTCCCTATATATGTTTCGATTTGCACGAAATTTGGTATAGCGTAATGGATTATGTCTAGAATGATGTGCGTAAAATTTCTTGAAAATCGGTTCAGATTTAGACATAGGTGTAAATGGTGTGCCAAAGTCCCTATATATCCTTCGATTTGCACGAAATTGGGCATAACGTACTAAATAAACCCTATAACGATGTGTGTTAAGTGCCGTGAAAATCGTTTTAGATATAGCTCTCATATATATTTTCGCCCGATTTAATGTAAATGGTGTACCAAAGTCCCTACATTTCTTTCGATTTGGACGAATATATATTTCGAACCGACTTCGTGTTCCAACTATTCAACGGGTGCTCGATTGATATTTGCTTTAAATCGGTTTACATAATTTTGTCCAATTGTAACAATGAACGGCATGTTTATGGATTGATATAAATCGATTCACATTTAGATAAAAGTCACATATTTTACTTCACCCAATTTCATTTTAATGGCCCTTCAGTTAGGATGCATCTTTTAAATATACCCATAGTGGTGAAGGGCATCATATAGGCGGCCCCGTCCGACTTTACTACTTTCCTTACTGTTTTTTTTTTTTTATAAAAGAGGGTTTTCTTGTCGCCGACTGAATAACCCGCCATCTACAATTTTTCTTCGAATCTTTAGTTTTCTATTTTTTAAATGCTTCTCAAATCGCGATGTTTCTCGTGGCTTCTCCCCAATATAAGTTGAAGATTTGCGAACAGTCTACAAAAACTTGAAAATTAGCCTAGAAATTTTTGAACTATTGATGGAATATTTTGCACCCAATTTAAATCTGTACAATAGAACTAAGTTCAGGTTTTGTTGGAGATCATCAACAAAAAAATCAACCCAGGGAATTGTAAAATAAAAGAAAATTTATTTGAAGTCGGAAATTTGTGAGGTTACGTTATATAGGGCCTAGCCTAAAAAAAGGATTAATCTTCATAGTTTTTGGTAAGGAGATTTCATACCCAATGAGAACTCAAAATATCAAATTACAGCCAATTCGATAGAAAAATATTTTCAAGCTCTCCAAAAGACTGAAATTTGGAATGTTCGATTATATGCTGGCTATCTTTAAAAATCGACGAATATTCATAATTTTTGGTAGGACGAGTTTCTACCCAATGAGAACCCAAAATACAAATTTTCACCCGATTTGGTACAAAAATGTCCCCGAACTCACCATAATATCGACATTTAGGAGTTTCGGTTATATGGGATAAATATTTAAAAAGTGGATCAATACTTATAATTTTTCAATACTTACGAAAAGAGAATTCAAAATACCAAATTTATAATTTCACCTAAAGAGAAGCCAAAATACCAGTTTTCAGCCAAAATACTAATTTTCAGAATTTGCATTTCGAACTTATTTTGTTTTCTGAATTTTAAACATGTTTCTTTTAATTCTGAATTCTCTATGTGTGTATTTTTCAATAATAGAGATGTAAAGAACCAGTAAGGAAAGTTGTAATGTCGGATTGGACCGCCTATATGATACCCTTCACATTTTTGGGTATATTCAGCATATATATCCTAACAGACGTCGCCCTTTCGAAGGAAGATTGGCAGGCAATTTAACCAACTTAAATATATGATCTTTATTTAGAAGTGAACCGACAACATCAATCCATACACATGCCTTTCTGCAATCTATGCTAAATTTTATTTCATTCGGGCAGATTTAGAGTAGTTTTGCGTACAATTGACAAATTTATGAAAATCGATTTATAGCAAACTATTTGCTATTTGGAATGTCGCATCTGCACCAATTAAAAACAGTAAGGAAAGTAGTAAAGTCGAATATATGATACCCTTTACCACTTTATTTATATTCAAGAGATGCATCCTAACATACCTCACATTTTTGAAGGAACATTGACATGAAATTTGATTAAATTAAATATGTGATCTGTGTCTATAGATATGTGAACCGACTTAACCTTACGATCAATAACCGGGTGCATTTGTACCTTTATATATACCCTCCAGCATAGTATGGATGGTATATTAAGTTTGTTTTTCCGTTTATAACTCAACGAAATAATCATTTTCAATTAATAATGTACATATATTCCAATAATGTACATTTATTCTTGATGAGCGTGAAATTTTATGACGATTTATGCTTGTTCGTCTGCCTGTTGCAATCACTATCGCTTCTAAACGAATTGAGATATATCGCCAACAATTTGCATATACTTGTTTTTTGTCTGCAGGCAGGTCAAGTTTAAGATATCGGTCCTCGTTTAGGCATAGCTCCCATATAATGTACCCCCAAATTTTTGATATTTAGCTACGCTGAAATTTGGTATAATGTGTTGTTATTGTGTACCAAATGTCTTCACTAAAATTATAAGTTTCGGTCCAATCGGCGAAAATATATATGGGAACTATATCTAAATCTTAACCGATTTCAATAGAACTTGGCACACGTTATTTGACTCTTTGGTACACCAATTTCAATAGCGTTCGTCCTTGGAGCAAATAAATGATATGAGGCAAATTTTATCTCATTCGGATAATAAATGCGACCTGCACTTTGTTTATAATTTAACACGGACAGACAAACGGACGGACATGCATAAATCCACTCAGAACGTGATTCTATGCATATTCTCAAAAGGAACCATGGGACCATCTCGTTTCCTTACTATAGTGTGGTAAAGGGTATAACACAAAACGTCATTCGTTCCCCAATTTGATACGTTGTGCAAAATTTCGTGTCAATCGTACAAATATTTGGAGTTTGGAGCACCTCGGACGAAAAAAATAGATGGGAGATATATCTAAATCTGAACCGATTTTCACGAAACTTATAGACTTAATACAGTTCGCTATGCCAAATTCCGCGCAAATCGAAATATATTTAGAGACTTTGGTCTGAACCGATTATTCCCAATTGCAATAGGGTTCGTCCTTGGACCAAATAAATAAGGTGTGCCGAAGTTCATCCAATTCGTATCATATATGCGACCTGTACTTTGTTTACAATTTAACACCTACAGACGGACGGACATGCATAAATCGATTCAGAAAGTGATTCTATGCATATTCTCAAAAGGAACCCTGTGTTAATCTCGTTTCTTTTTGCCTGTTACAAACATAAGCACAAAAACATAATACCCTTTACTCCCGTGTGGGTATAAAAACTTGGAATGCCTAATTACTGTCATTTGACCTGGAAGTACGACAAACCCCTTTAAAGTACCGAAAATATGGCGGAATATTTGTAGAGAAGCTATGCCATGTCAGTCACCAAAATCCCGGAAAGCCAAAGTTCAGTCATTTTGATTAGAAACTGCGCCTAAAACCAACCATCTAAGACCGAAAATATATTGGTAGCGTTATAGGGGATCTATATGAAAATGTGGGGCGATACATCCCACGTGCAATATGAAACACCCTAGGAGTGGGTGCAGTGTGTATACAAAATCTAAGCTCTATTTTAAATATTATTTCAGACGAATGTGGCAAAATCATGATCGAATTTAATTCTGATCATATTAAATATACCTGATGGGTTCTCCGACTAATATTTCGAGTTGTAGTAAATGGAATACAAAATGTAATATAAACTTTCGCTTATGATGGAGTTTATAAAAAATATTTCATCACGATATTGTATCGATCACCTCAAATTTTTGTATGGCGATGAAGATCTAACCTATAGAAATCTGAAAATTTCAATCGTGACCGACGGTTTCTCATTGTCAAAAGTCGTAAAAAAACTGCTGCTGTGCTACAAAACATGTATGCCAAACATAAAACGGTTTTGGTCCCTTGGGTCTGTAAATATCTTACATTGCCTGTAGTTTGATTACAAATTATAATCAAACTACATACCGATAGGTATACTAGATGCGTCTAGGTCCAATATTTCGTGGTATAACAAACCCTTGGGGTATTATCAATAAAACTTACTTCTTTATTGTAGTTTTGTGCTCAGTAACATCCCAACATTTGCAATACATACAAACACTGCTCAGTTTTCCTACATATATAAATGCATTGTCCGAAGTAATTTTTGTGGTAGATTATAGTTTTCCATTGAAAATACAAAAAACAACACATTTCAAACTTCATATGGCATTTATGTTTCATTTGTGGAAAATTCGTGACATTGCTGTCATCCCTGCCTTATGTATGTACACATACTACATACATAAATGTATGTGTTTGGTTTCATATGAATGTCAGTATAAATATTTTTATGTCAACTTTGTGTTTTTTTATGTTGTATTTTGTTTTGCACTTTCATCCCATGGGTACAATCATCTGGAATATCAACTCAGCAAAGATATATTAAATGTGATGACTGTTGCAATATTGTTAAGGTAATGGTCGGACGGTGACGGTCGGTCGGTCGATCGGTATATCACAACCACAATGTGGGCGAATTATAATGACAGCTGAGATGCGAAATGTTGCTGCTACTGACACTAAGGTATATCAACACTTATTTTCTTTTTTAAGAAATGCGAACAAAAAGTGGTGAAGAGAATACTGTTGAAATATTTGTAAAAAGTAATCTTTTATGATTTCGTTTTTTTATAATAAACAATAAAAATATTGAAGCAGATGTTATACGATTTTGTTTCAAAAACGAATGTTGTTCACTGGCATCGTGTGTCACATCTGGAGAGCTGAGATGTTTAGAATCACCCACCCCATCATCATTCCTATTCAATATACAAACACTCAGCCAGTGAACCATCCAGCCAGCTTCATTAACATTTAATACCATAAACGACATGACTCTGGCGGTAACAACAATTTGACCAATTAAGTTTACTTAAAAATGTGTGTTTGTTTATTTATTATTTATTCACATTCAATTGTTTTAGCTGCCACACACAAATATTTTACTAAATATTTAAGCAAATATTTACATACATACATTTGTATTTGTTTTTAATAATAATTATGCTATTTCATATAAACAATGTGAATCGCACAAGCGCCGTATTTGTATGCCATAAAATGTTATGAAATATGCCAATATTTTGAATCAAAATTATTAAATTGATTGAAAAAAATATTTCAATTGTCGATACCTCCAATATTTTCGTTTGGAAAGTTCTGTATGATCATATCGGTCAATATTATGAATTTTTTCTTCGTAGACTCAAAGCATTCGTACATTCACAAATTGCTTTATTTACACTTTCCAACGGAACTGTCTGTAATTTTGCTATTAAGGTGTAAAGAGGCTAAACATTGCGTTTTACAAAAAAATACCTTCCACTTACATAAAATCGATCGGGATTTTTATGTTTAATACTTGATTTGACACCCAATAAAATCTGATATATTAAATTTATTCCATTCCGTTGAAAAACGTTATCAAACTACCGAAATTTAATGCGATATTGATCGTTTTTGGTTGCAAGAAAATGAGATCACATAAATAAAATGCTGAAAATTGGGAGGTACCATTATATGGAAGCTTTCCTAAAAATTGCACCTGGATAAATTATCCTAAATACCAAACATCCTAGGAGAATTAGCAATTAATGTGCAAAATTTCGCAACTATATCTTAAATATTGCGACTTATATCGCGATTTCAACAGGTGAGCATGGCTATATGGGGTCTCTTGCGAAAGGTAAATGAAAACTATTCCAATGGCCTGAAAATTAAATTTAGGTGGAAAATTTAATTTTAGCTTAATAGTGGTCAATCCCAGCCAGACAACCCGGACAAATATGTATAGCTGGACAAATATGTATAGCTTTGTTATGCAAATTTTCTACTTATATGAATCCGAAATATTAAACTGTGGGCACTTTGTTTCAAGGACGTGCCCAAACTCCTCAAAATATCGACATTTGGGATGTAACGTTATATGGGGGAACATGAGGTCAATATTAATTATTTTTATCTTCAATGAGAAACCCTAATACCAAATAAGAAGCAATTCTGTAGTAAACGTGCACAAAAGTTTCAAAATAGCTACCATTCAATGGGGGCTATAGCAAAACGTGGATCGATATGACCAATGTACGGTCCGCAATTACGGACCAATTATGATTTTGTCAAAATCTTTATTATATCCTTACCCACACTATGGTGCAGGGTATATATAATGTCTTGTGAACAGATGTGAAATTTCAGGTTTAGGTTTGGATTTCGATATATGTAAATGGTGCATCGATAAGCCTATGATTGCTCTAAATTTGGCAGAGGGTATTGAATTAATTTTAGAGTGATTATTGTTTGTAAAAATCATATTAAATTGAACACAGAATAATATAGGTTTAGTTGTGTTGAAATTGGTTCAGATTTAGATATAGCCTCCATATATATTTTTATACTATTTCATCTAAATGGTGTACCAAATAGATCCATTCCTCCAAAGATGCGATGTTTCTTCTATCCACAGGATATTGTACACATGAACATTTCGTGTATGTTCATAATTTCAGTTGCTTTAGTTTTGGTAACCAGTATATGTAAGAGCCGCAGTTATGGACCAATGGTAGAAAAATTATGCATGTAGATCCGGTTTTGACCAAAGGCGAGACTTATTGTCGTTGGTAATCATCATGGGGAAAGGGATTTGGCCAAAGAATAATGTTCTCGGATTTGAAGGTTGTATTTTGATATTGCTTAGTATTACAATTACTAGAGGACAGAAATATAACGCTAATTACTTCGAAATGTTACATGAAGTTCGGTCTTGTTCAAGGACAACACATATAATTTCGGACCGAAACACTTTATTAATGCATTTTTTTTATTCGTTCTAGAGGCCACAATTGCTAACGGAACATAGGAAATTTTAGGCGGGAATCTGACCAGCAAATTCTAATGCTGATTTTATAATGATCGGACATTATTTAGCGGATCAAATGAATCTTTGTGTGAGAAAAAGTATAAATTTTGCATCTAATTACGTAAATGTTCTCCACAGGAAAAAAACAATTATCCGGAAAATTAACATGTGTGAGAACGATAAGGTCTTAACCTTTAATCTAATGTCAATTCTATCGATGAAAGAGGAGTAGTCTAAATATTTTAGTAGTGTTGACGGGTTATTTGGGATACCATGTGCATGCATCTTGTGACAAATCGAAGTACTTACGTTACCAGCGATACGACCTCCATGATAAGTTTCTTGGTGCCTGACTTCGTGGTGAACAAGGCATTTGCAGGAAACTACAATACATTTTAGAATTGTTTGGTTTTACAACCAGTTTTGCCTATTTAGCACTTTTAGTGCTAGATTTAGCACTTTTTAAACAAATAAGATAGAAATTTTATAAGGAGGATATGTCCAAACATAAACCTTTTTTTAAATTATCCGCATACATTTGTTCTATCCTAAAAGAACCCAGAGAATGCGGTTTAATATTTCAAAATACCGAAAATATGGCGAAACGTTTATATGAGGTCAATGTTCAAACCTTGACCTATTATTTGCACATAGCCAGCCTTCAAAGCCCCACAATGTGAAATTGCAGTTACTTTGGTGGGAGACTTTGATTATAACCTTAAAACCGAAAAATGTGTGGTACCGTTACATGGTACCTAACGGTATATATTTTTTGACACCTTAAATAATTAATGGTATCAAATGAAAAACGCGCCTGACGTCCTCAAAATGTCAAATAATGTGTGGCACCATTCTGTTTGCTCTATCCCGAAACATAGACGAATATTTATATCTCTTGGTAGGTAGACTTATAGTACGTTTATATTTAACCGAATTTCGTTAACCCAGTGTAAATGTATATGCCGTTTTACTGTCCAATGAATATTTAAAATGTGAAATTTAAGCCACTTTGGTTCAAAAACGTGCACAGCGCTTAATCGATAGAATTTTATTCTGATTAAAAATAAATGTGGTCTCAGGTGAATATACACTCATTCCACCTTGTGAGTATTACGCATTTTTAAGAAATAAATATATCATTATTAAGTATAAGCAATGTCCTTGTTATGAATTTTTTAGCACTGTTATTTGAAAAAATTTGAAATTTTTTAGCACTTTCTAGTATTTTTTGAGCAAAATCTAGCATTTTTTATGAACAAAGTTTTGGCAACACCGATTACCACTATCATACTAGAAGTTGCAAATATAGCCAAATACTGCCCAGACTCGGAATATAGATCCCCACAAAGTTAATGTTCAGTGATGGTTGTGTAGGGCATCGGCTTTGTCACTGGTTTCTATATATTTTTGGTGTGATCACCTAAGACTCGTACGTTAATATGAATTAGAGATTCGTATAATTTGGAATCTCTAATTCATATTAACGTACTTTATCATTTTTGTATAAGAATACCAATATACTTTGGTATTTAATATAATTAAAACAAGTGAAAAGGCGTTAAGTTCGGCCGGGCCGAACTTTAGATACCCTCCTCCATAGTTATACTGACAGATACATGCAATGAAAATATAGGGAAGATACCAAAAAGTGGGCATATACCGATAATTCTACAAACCGATTTGTGTAAACCATTTTGTACACCAAATACAAATTTCAGCAATTTTTAATGGGGACTTTTCCTAAAATCTGTAAGATCAAAAAATTGGACTGATTCTGATAACGCATGGTAGAGAATAAAATCTTCAAACTACTGTAATTCAGATTACAAAGTTATATGAGGGTATGCCTAAAAGGGGACCAATATTGATAACATAGTGTAGGAAATAGTGAATATTTGGGGATATCATTATATGAGGGCTATGCCTAATTACTGACCGGTACATGCCAATTTTTAACCAAATATTTTAATTGTTTATCTCAATTCTTTCCTTCAGGAGGTATCAGTATATTGAGGAGATGAGTTTTTTTATCACAATATCTTTAGAAGGCGGAATGCTTACAACAGATGGCTAAAACGTCCTTGTAGGGTAAAAATTGACTATTCCCCTTAACAACTACCCAACCTCAACACACGAAAAAATCAGATAACTATTTTAATATAAAAAGGGGGTTATATGGGGACTACCCCTAAAAAGGGGTGAATATTAATAATTTTTGGTGGGGAGATTCGTTACCATATACGACTACAAAATATCAAATTTTAGCGAATTCGGTTGAAAACCGCGCTCAAGAACCCTAAAATATCGAAAATTGGTGGGTACCCTTATATGGGGGCTACCCGAAAAAATTGACCTATATAAATAATTTTTAGTGGGGAAATTTGGTACCCAATAAGAACCCAATATACCAAATTTCAGCGAATTCGGTTGAAAACCGCGCTCAAGAACGCTAAAATACCGAAAATTGGGGGTACCCTTATATGGGGGCTACTCGAAAAAATTGACCTATATTTATAATTTTTTGTGGAGAGATTTGCTACCGAATAAGAACTCAAATTACTAAATTACAGTCAATTCGGTGAAAAAATCCGGTCAAAACCCCCCAACAACTGAAAAATGGGAGGTACCCTTATAATTTTTAGTGGGGATATTTGGTACCCAATAAGAATCCAATGTACCAAATTTCAGCGAATTCGGTTGAAAACCACGCTCAAGAACCCTAAAATACCGAAAATTGGGGGGTACCCTTATATGGGAGCTATGCCTAAACGTGGACCGATATAGCCCATCTTCGAACTTGACGCTAGAGTGATTACAACAGACAGGCAGACAGACAGACGGACATGCTTAGATCGTCATAGAATTTTATGCTGATCAAGAATATATATACTTTATAGGGTCGGAAATGATTATTTCGATGCGTTACAAACGGAAAAACAAAACTAATATACCCTCCATACTATGGTGGAGGGTATAAAAATGTCATATTGTTGTTATTGCAACAACAATAAATGATGTTGTTGTTGTCAACAAATACTTTTATGAAATAATGTTAGTTGCTGTTGTCGTTATCCATATTTGCTATTTTAATTTTAGTTTATTGATGATGAAGTTTTTATCTGCATAAGTTCGCAAAAACGATTAAACAAATATCTTCTCTTTTGTGTGTGTAATGATGTGTATGTATGCTTTGACAGTATGTTTATGTTTTTCTGTCGTTTTTAATAAACATTCTACTAAAGCAAACGACAAAAACAACAGCAACAACAACAAAATAATCAATATGGAATATTTGCTTTAACAAATTGAATAATTATTTAATCTCTTTATAAGCTGTCGTTAGGTCATGGCAAAGTCCTCTTAATGGATATTAAATTAATATGCATCTGTCGTTGTTATTTGATATTTCCAGCATTGAAGAAAATAAACATACGTTGGAATTTTTGTGGGTGTTTTTGTTGTTGTTTATGACAAAGGATGTGTTTGTTGTTTTTATTTTGTTATTGACTTATTGTGTGTTGCCTTTAAGATTAACTCAAAATATGGGGTCATTGGTGTCCATTTTCATTGAATTTCTTTGAGGGACAATCATGGAAGAAATAATGTGATGTGTGTGACTAAATATTTATATATAAATACGAATATGTTTATATTTATTGATAAATAATTATATGTGAATTTTTATAGTTCTAAGATTTCCTCTATTTAGATCTATTTTTAAATAAAAATCTAAATCGACAAATAGTTTCCATTTCCCCTCTCCCGAATGGGTTAATTTTCGCCGCCATTTAGCGTTGGTGTTAATTGCTGTTTAATCGATTTTCTTGTATTTTGATTAAAATGCCAAAATATACAAGCAAGCAAGCAATGACTTTTGTTTAAATAAGAATGCTGTGCGAACCAAAATATTCGATCCTAATTAACTTTAAATATTTCAAATAAAAATCTAATTTAATTGCCGTGTAAATGAAATGAAAGCGAAAACGAAAATGAAAAATAAACAAAACGCTTAAGTCAATTACAGCTGAAAATCAACAATAACAACGACAGCCGCAACATCATCATCATCGGCGTCGTCGTCAGTGAAGGTAGCGGCGATGGCATCAACATCAACAACGACATCAACTGCTATGCGACAGCCAAAAATAAATAACAAATATTTACATTTGGCTTTTGCAAAAATTCAATCTAGAAACCATGAAAGGAAATGTTGGACAATTTTTGGAACTAGTTTTTTTTGATGGGTTGGGAAAGGAAAGTGGATTGTGAATTTGTTGGAAAACTATAATATGGTAGATTTGAATTATATTTTTCTGGATTTCTGGGGTTATTCTTATTTTCTAATTATAAGGTTAAGTAGATTTCCAATTATAGATATATATGATTTGCATTTTTATATCACAGACATTAAGACAAATAATAATCATTTAATGCTTATTCTGTTATTTTAATTAGATCGGGACTTTTATATGAGGGCTATGTCATGGTAGATTTTTGGTAGAAAGAATTGACTCTCAATGAAAACCGATATATGTGGCGTACCCTGAATATTGATAATTAAAAATACTAAATTGAATACTGCCGTATATAAAAGTCTTATATTAACATAAGTAATTATGATATTTTTTATACCCTACACAAAGATGTTGTCAGGGTATTATAGCTGTGTGCAGGCCCAAGAGTTTGTAACGCCGCGAAATATTGGTCCTAGACCCACCTTTAAGTATACCGATCGTCATATCTCAGCTAGTTGAGTCGATCTAGACATGTGTGTCCGTCCGTCTGTCCATTATAATTTGTAAACACGATACAAGCCACAGTTATGGACCAATCTTCACGAAATTTTGCATGTAGGATAGGTTCTGGCCAATGAAGACCCCTATTGTTTTTGGTTACTTAATTTTTGTCGGTTTTTCTGGTCGCTCCAGAGGCCGAAATTATGGCCCAAACATAGCGAATATTTACATGGAGAAGAGGAGCGGGCCGAGAAGTTGATAGTATATCTAAGAGGAGTGGTTGGCCTTTAAATTAATACCAATTATATGGTCGTATGTATTCGGATGTAGGAGTTACACTTAAATATTTACAAGTGCTTACGTATTCAGATATTATTTAGTAATCATACTAGAGGGGGAAATATAGAGCTGATCGCTTTGAAATTTTCCATGAGATTCCAGTTATGGTCAAGGGCAACGCCTATAATTTTCGGTGATGATCGGATATTAATATTGGGATGAAGTGGACCGAATACTGAATTATACGCCGAAGGGAATATGGACAAGTATTTAGAAAGGTTGTACTGAATATTATTAATATTCGGAATATATGTCAATGTAAGGATGAGGTGCTGCTGACCTCTAATCGGGCAATAGGTTGCAAATATCACGAAATAGTGTCCAGGCTCAGAATAAACATTCGTAGAAAGTTAAAGTTCCGTGGAAGTTGTGTAGGTATTGTATGGTCGGCCCCGTCCGATTATACTGCTCCGTCCGACTATAGATAATCACAACAGAGTGAATCAATAAACTCAAATATTTACATCCAGTCATCCTTTAGCAATGTAACCAAGTAAAAACTTTGTTAAATGGTGACAGAGTCGGAAATTTTATAAAATTGATATTCACAATATATAAAATTGATCGGGACATTTACATGGGGGCTAGCCATGGTAAATTGCTGCCTGGAGAAAACCAAATACTAACATACTGAATTTTAACATACCGAAAATTTGGAGTCGATTTACACATGTCCGTCCGTTGTCCATCTGGCTGACTGGTGCGCTCGATAATTCCCGAAGGAAATAATCGATATCATCCTAACTTTGCACATCTTAATATTTCTTCCAAACATAGTTTCAATTCGAAGATGGGGAATATCGGTCCACTCCCTCTAGTACTTACCCCACAAAATGGTCAAAATTGTGCAAAAAACTAATTTTGTAAAACCTATTATCCTTACAAAATTGTATCTCAATCGAACATACGTTGATCATTCATTCGACGCTGATATTCACCTTCGACGCAGATCGACCAGTAGATCTTTTGGGATAATTTTTTCTTAAACACCCCAAGAGCTGCCTCATCTGCTTGCGCAAGACTCATTATATCGATGTCATCGGCGTAGGCTAATAACATGTGTTGTTTGGTGTACAGAGTGCCATTTCTGTTCACCTTTGCCTCTCATATGAACTTTTCCAGCAGGATGTTAAAAAGATCATATGACAAACTGTCATCTTGTCTGAATCCTGATTCGGTACTGAATGAGATCCTTACCGACTTTAACTGCTGATTTTGTGCCAGTTAAAGTTACCCTACATAGCCGCATTAATTTTGCAGGAATGCCAAAGGCAGACATGACTTTTTACACCTCTGAGCGGATTGACAGCGTCTTTATAGTCGACGAATATTTGGAATGTGTCTATGTGTTTTTCGTGGTTCTTTTCCAGGATTTGGCGCGGTGTGAAAATGTGGTCTATGGTGGATTTTCCAGGTATGACCATTGGTTCCAGTCATTAACACACATCACGCTGGATAGCACTTTATATGCGATGGGAAGGAGACTAATTCCTCTGTAGTTGGCACATATCGTCATTGTGGACGGGACACAAAATGCTGAGGTTCCAATTATTGGGCATACATTCCTTTAGCCAAATTGTACTAATCAGTTGGAGCATGCTCCTGATTAGCGTCTGACCACCGGCCGTGAATAGTTCGGCTGCTAATCCGTCGGCACCTGCTGCTTTATTATTCTTCAGCCGATTAATTGCTATTGTGTCCTTATTTTGGCTAGGTGGTATACAATCTACACTTCTGATCGTAATCTTTTTTACCCAATTGTTGCTTTTGCTGCAGTTTGTATGGAGTGGGCAATTCTTTGCCAATGTGCTTCTATATCATTATCCGGACAAGGGATGCATTTGTCAGGCAGGTGGGTAAGCTGCGCGGATTAGGCTTCTGCTATCTGTCATGTTTGCCACTTTTCGACGTCGAGTTTTCGTGTTGTGTTAGATCGCACCTATGCTACCATATTAAGACGAGTGCGAATCTAGGCTGCTACAAGGAAATGGTCAGAATCAATATTCACTCCTTGGATCGATCGAACGTGTAAAAATCACTGGATGTATGCCTTCCGTTTATCACAACAAAAGACTTGGCGATCTCAATTAATTTAGATGTTAAAGTGATTAGATCAGATATAGGGATACACTTTCTAATATCAACATATTATTCACCCTGATCTATACGGGTTCAGAAGTGATTATTTCGACAAGTCATAAAGGAAAAAAGCCTAATGTACCCTCTACATATTGTTGGAGGTTATAAATACACATGTGCTACTTTAGATTGGAGCTATGTTAAACCATATATTAGTGATAGGGAAATGCCGCTTAACATGTCTGAAGATGGAACAGAACCTCATTCAAAAAATATAACCAATATAACGCATTTGCAATGCCAAATATCCTTGGGCTAGTAAATTATAAAGCTCTGACTTAAAGAAATATATCTAGCTCTATGTAAAAGATATCTAAAGTAATTTTGGATACAGTATTCATTGTATCCCTTACTTATTACCCTTAAAATAATGTTAACATGAAATGACTATTTTACTAGATGGGATGGGTATAACGTTTTAGAACCCACTTCAACCTAAAAGCCGTATAAATAACATCCACTTATATTTTATGACATTTCAGTGGAAATGTCTACAACTGTAAAGTTTTAAAGCTTTGACAAAAATCTATATTTAATGACAACACGCAAAATGATCATTATGTGAAAATGTAAATTCCCATTTACACAATGTTCTCTCGCACCCATCACCCGCACTCACTCACTCACTGTAATTGTGGCTAGTCCAAGTGGGAATTTCCACTTCATTGACCCATGGCTTAGATCATAAAATCTATTTCAAGGTGAGGGGGTTTTTTTGGATACACTTGTGTGTCGTATGAATATTTATTACAAAAATTTAATAAAAATTTATGACAAGGATTTTCTTTTGATTACTACGGCTTAGGTGACGGCATATAAAAAATTTTACAATTTTCTATTGCTTTACAGTTTCTTTGTTTGTTTATGTTCATGTTGTTGTTGTGGTTTTTGTTTTGTTTAGCTTTTTCTTTATCAGTGGAAACCATAATTTCTGGAATGGTAGCAGAGAAATCCTAGAACTGAGCAAATCTAAGTATAGGGAAAATCCTAAGCAAGAAGAAAAAAAGATGATGACAAATGACAGAGCTTAAACCAGAGACAAAGTATATTGAAGATGATTTTTTGTTGTTGTTTTTTTTCTGTTAGGGGCCTTTGTTTTGCCGTTTCTTGCTGGCCTGAAATTGGCTTTATTATACGCCATAGCCAACAAAGCGGAAACAGAGAGATGAGAAGAAAAAGAAAGACAACTGGAGAAAAAAATTAACGACATAAAATCTTATAAAAATGATGGCATTTGGCCATGGTAATAAAAATAATAGTAATAATCATCATTATTATCATCATCGTCGTATTTTTATCTAGACCAGTGGATATCTGTGTGTGAATCTGTGTGTGTGTTTGACTCTTGTGTTGTGATGTTGTCAAAGTTTTAAGGCAAGCCGCCTGTCAGTCAGTCAGTTAGCCAACTGCTGCTGTTGTTCTTGTTAACATTGTTGGCGCATTCTGTGTTCTAACTACATGGTCTAGATTTGTTTGTAGTATTCTTTATCATCCCTCTACCCATCCCGTTTGCCATTTTTCACATTTTCTGTTAAAGTTATTGTATATTTATTTCCTACAACTATCACTACGACTCCACCCACATGATATAGGGTGTCTGTCTGTCTTTGCAACATCTGTCGAGTTGGACCATGTTCCATGTACACAAGAGTCTGTCTGTTTGTCTGTCTGGCTGTTGTGTCTGGGCCTGCCATTTCAATTGTCCGTAAATTTATTATTTTCTCTACTTTTGGACACATGAATAAACGCCTGTTGGCTTGTCTGTTTGTCTGCATATCGTTCGTTAGTTTGTTTGTACGTATGTGTGTCTGTGTCCAGTTGTTTGCCAGCTCTATGTACACATGTGCAACACAATTTGCACTCATGTATAAATGTAGAAACAAAAACAACAACACCAACAACATCTGCATGTTTATAATTTATTAAATATTATTGAATGAAAAAATAGTTTTTATGTTCATTTTTGTTATTATTATTTTGCCAAAAGAAAAAAACAAAAAATAGTAAAACTTGTTGACGTTCATGTGTAATAAGTCTTGTTGTTATTGTTGTTGCTGTTTTTGTTGTCATGTTTCCATTCATGCCCAAAAGCTACTGAGATAACAATATGTGGTTGTCTAGATTTGCTCGAAATTCAGATAGTTTTTATAAACAATATATCCATGAAAGTGAATGAATGGAACATTTGAAGCACATAAATAAATCCATTAAGCTTATAACAAGACATAATTTTGGCAGTATAATCTAATATAAATTTAGACATATAATAAAATATAGGTGTGTGTATTGTACATAGATACGAGAAATAGAAACAAATTTTAATAAACACCATTAAAACAATGGAATTGTTTCGGCAGATCTATAGAGGGTAGTTCTGGCGAAACGTTTCCGTATGATACTTTGTAGTTTTCAGGATGATTATATCTAAAATATCAAAATACAACCATATTAAATACTCCCAAAGTTAGCCAAATATTTTAGTATACATGAATGTATATAAACTTTTTGAGAGACCGTACACAACATTTTATGGAGGCTCGACGTCAATTTTAATACCTTCCTCATAATGTAAACAATACGTTTGAAATTTTATATCCAAAACTATGGACGCTTGGTTTAAGAAAAACAAGTAGAAATGTCGTATATACCCTCCGTGTACCCTCCACCACTTGGGGTGCATTCTAAATTCCATAAGTGAATCGGGACATTTGTATGGGGGCTATGCTATGATGTTATGTGACAGTAGGTTGTTCATGCTCCGTAAAAATAATGATCCAAACCAGTGAGCGGAGCAGTATAGTCAGACGGGGCCGACCATATGATACCCTACACAACTTCCACGAAACTATAACTTTCTGTGGTTCTATATTCTGAGCTTGGACAATATTTCGCGATATTTGCACCCTCTTGACCGACTAGAGGTCAAGAAATATTAAAAATATTCAGTACAGCCCTTCTAATCACTTGCCCAGATTGCCTTCACCGTGGGTTATGTGGTGATGTTCGGCTTTCAATTTTGGCCTATAGATCAACTCGAAAAAAAACACCAAAAAATAAGTTTTCGGTTCACTTCATCCCAAAATTATTATCTGATCATCACCGAAAATTATAGGTGTTGTCGGTGACCATAACTTGAACCTCATGGAAAATTTCAAAGCGATCAGCGTTATATTTCCGCCCTCTAGTATGGTAATGGGTTACTAAATAATATATGAATACGTAAGCACCTGTAAATATTTATGTGTAAGTCCTGCATCCGAGTACATACGACAATATAATTAGTATCAATTTAAAGGTCAACCACTCCTCTTGAACATACTATCAACTTTTCGGGTCTAGGACTTTCAGGTGCAAATATATACCCTATAGAATACAATTTTTTTAATTTTTCACACAAAAGTCAGGGTCCATTTGACCCGCTAAATATTGACCGATCTTTATCAAAACAGGCATACTTATTATTTGGCCCCATTCCCTTCTCCCGATCTTTATCAAAACAGGCATACTTATTCTTTGGCCCCATTCCCTTCTCCATGCAAAAATTCGCGGTGTTTAGGCCATAATTGCGACCTCTGAAGCGACCAGAAAACCGACAAAAATTAAGTTTTTGGACCATTTCATTCCCTAAAATATCTTCATTGGGCAGAACCCATCCTACATGCAAAATTTCGTGAAGATTGGTCCATAACTGTGGCTTGTATCGTGTTTACAAATTATAATGGACAGACGGACACACATAGCTAGATTGACTCTGCTAAAGGTGGGTCTAGGACCAATATTTCGCTGCGTTACAAACTCTTGGGGCTGCACAAAGCTATAATACCCTGACAACATAGTTGTGTAGGGTATACATACCAGTTTACTGCTGATTATGTTGATATTGATAATTTTCGGTAGGAAGATTTGATACCTAATGAGAATGTATCAAATTACAGCCAATTGGTTGAAAAACGTGTGAAAAGTCCGCTTAATACCGAATTTTTGGGGGTACCGTTATATGGGGATTATAACAAAACGTGGAGACGGACACTCATAAATCGACATGGAATGTATGGGGTCTATATACACTACATCTTATGATGGAAGATATATGTATATATATATATATATAACCAGTAAGGGGGGCGTATACTCCGAAAATCTGGAAGGAATCCCGGCATGGGCAACTACGCAACACCAAAATCTTACCGGCTAATAAGCTTAAACTCACTTATAATCAAAACCATGGATTGAACTGTCAACACATCGATAACGAGGGAGATCAGTGGAAACTGACAAGAAACTGGACTCTTTAGATACATGCATTGACATCCAGGAAGCCTTCAACAATATGCGCACTAAAACTCTTATGCAGTCCTTCGTAGTTTTTCGAGTTGACCAGGCAATTATAGACTGTATCAGTTAAGGGGCAGATGGATAAACGGTAGTCTACAAGACATACCCATCAGGGACAAAGTAGGACAAGATATACTGCAGGGATGGATTCTGCCACTTCTCTTGTGGGTCACCATTTTAAACCAGTATGTTATGCAGAGGAAGAAATCCTAAATCGCTACCTAGAAAGTGTTAAACGAGAAATTTATTTTCACCAGAAAGAAAAAATAGGACAGTTTCCGCGATAGCCATATGAAGTAAAATGTAATATTTGGGAGTCATTCTAGGTAGGAAACTTAAATTAATGGGCAACATACAGGAACGGTTCGGCAAAGTCCATTGATACTGGCCTTTCTGCAACAAAGTGTAGGCTCTAAATGGGAGTGGACAAAAAATGTAATGCAAAACCACTAGAAAAAGTCCAGAGAACATGCTGCATAGGTATATGTGGGGCAATATGGACAACACCAATTATAGCTTTGTAGAATATATTGTATTGTATTTACATCCACTTGGTATATAAATAAAAAATGATTGTCGAATGTCGCAACTTTAAGAAATAAAGCAAAGCACGAGTGGATCGTCACCGTACACAATAGATCGCACAAAAATATACTACAGGCTACAATCGGATACACAATCAGTAGATTTGAGTTGGATCGAATACCTGAAATAGGAGTAATCACAACATGTGAAATTATGATAGCGTACGATGACTCATGTGTAAGCGGAAAACAAGCGGAACAAGCCAAGCAATAACTTAAAAAACAGTTAAATCTAAAACTGCTCTGGAATGTATAAAAACTGTAAATAATTTCTCACGACATTGTATTGTGCGAATCATACGAGTACCGAGTCACACAGGAATAATAGGCAATGAGATAGCTAATCTACTTGCCAAAAGTGCTACTCTGCTCTATAGCCGTGAATAATACCATGGCAAAAAAACCCACAGAATTCATGTACAATGTTATTGGAAAAAACCCAACATTTTATGGGCAGATCCAAATGAAGATATGACCAAGCCAATCTTAACGCTTAACATAAAAGAAATCAGCGGACAGTTTTTCTCACAGAAAAAACCAACCTCCAAACACTTTTGCACAATATTGGATGCGAGGGAAGCAGCAGGGGTACATCGTGTAAGGAAGGCAGTGAAACGCTGGAATATTTATTATGCCACTGCCCAGATTTGCAAGTCTATGTACTGGGATATTACTTCTGGGATATGACACTATCCACGAACTAACCGACCAAAGGGAGTTTGAATGGAAAAGTCCCAAGAACTTCAATAAGAACACAGAATTCCAATCCAATCGTGTTTTAGATCGCAACAACAGGCTATTCACTGGATTAAGCGTATATCCTATTATTGGATATGTGGTGCCGTAAACCAAGCCGTCAAAACATGAACTTAAAATAATAATTTTCTGGCTTTGTCAAAACGGGAACCTATAATCGAATATGTATATCAGGATTCAAACCCACAAAATACCAAATCAGAGTCTCTTTTGGGTTAGAAAAGGTGGCTAAAACCCTCAAAATACCTAAAATTTGGCGCTAACTTTATATGGGGCTATGTCAAAACATGAATGTGTGTCAGCCTCTAAAAACCAAATTACAGTCACTGTGTTGTAAACATCCTAGGAGTAATATTACTGTCAGTGCAAATATTTAAATATTGTGATATCTATAGTGATTTCAACAAACAGACAGGCGGACAAGGTTTAATCGCCATTATTATTTTTTTATGAAGAAAATATTGCGCTGTGTTGCAAGCGCAATGACAAATTTGATATACACTCCACCTGTAGTGTTAAGAAAACTAAGGGATCTGATGAGGATCAATGACGAGATCTGAAACCATAGTCTTTGCAGCCGTAACCCTTGGTGACAATTTATTTTAAGGACGTTCCCTACCTACTAATCCAATTTTATTGGGAATTGTGAATAAAACATTTAAAATACCAAAAATCAGACTGTGCCTTTAGCCAATCTTGAATCTTGAACATTCTGCAACCTCATACACAAAATACAAAGAATTTAAATTCCTCCAAAAATCAGTAGTGTTGGCGGTTTATTTGGGATACCATTTGTATTTTGTTTTTGCAAAATAGTCAGGCTGAATCCCAGTTTGTTGTTTTTATAAAAAAAACAACTATTTATTAGTGGGGAATGTATGACATTGTTTGTCCAGGGGTAAGGCAGGGAAACTATAGTCTTCGGATCACGCCACTGAACCCTCAGTTGACAATTTTTTGTTGGGATATTCTCCCCAGAAGCTATTGCTGCCAAAAAAAAATTACATACCCAAATCTTTGTAACAAAGCGAAGTATTAGCTAAAATACAAAAACAAAATGAGAATTACCTTTAGCCAATCTTCGAGGTTAATAAGGTATTTACAAACAATACCACACCTTTCCTCCAAAAATTTTGATAAACCGTAATATTTCCCTCAAACTTAGTTAAAGTTCGAAGATGGAGTATATCGATTCACTCTTTTTGGTACATGCCCCACAAAATTGTCAAAATTGTGCTAAAAATCAATTTTATAATATCATGCGAACGGACAATCCGATTTGAGCCAAACTTTGTGCAAAATGTATTTATATCAAGTTCAAAGATGGGATTTATTGATCCACTCTTTCTGGTACCTCCTCCAAAAAAGGTCAATATTTTATAAACTTGAAAATTTAATTTGAATCGAATTGAATAACCGGCAGCAACATTAACACCGAACATTAAATCCGAAACTTCTTTGATTAAAACATATACCCAATATAAAGCGAATAAAAAAAACCTGTGTGTAATTTCGAAGACCTCCGCGAGCTGAGGGTAGATTTTCCAAAATGTTCAAAGGTCCGCCATTCTGTTAATTTTTGTCCGAAATTAAAAATCCTAGTTTATATGAGAGCCAAACATGCATTCATACTAATGTTGTTGGAATTTCGATTTCGTAAAAAAGCATGCAAACCTTAACGAGAGATTCATTCAATGGACTGGTAACCATAGAAAATCTTGAAAATTTAAAATCAAGAATGTAAGGTTCTCTTAAGTCAATTTCTTTTCTTTTCCTTTAAGTCTTCAAAAATATATATATTGTCAAAGACGGTAGTCATCAAAATAATGTAATGTCAAACCATTAGTGAAAACATACATAATATCCGCAATAAGCTATATACAATTGATTGCTTAAATAAATATGTTGATTGCTGAAAATTGCCGAAAAATTCAAAATTCCATGCACACACTCACATCAACATTAACCCCATTAATCAATTTATACATGATTGATGTTATTAAATCATTCAATGCAATTTCCAACTTTTAATCAAATTTTCAAAAACAATTTTGCCCAAAAACCATTTTAATATTATATTAAAACAAATCTGAAAATAAAAACTTTAGAATTTTCAAATAAAAAACTGCTAGAATTCACAGTTGCTCTCACACACATACACAACTAGAATACAAATTTCCGTTCTTGACATTGCACGTTTTCAGAGACGGTGTCAATGCTGTTTAGACAGTGTTAAATGAACTTGACTATAAGATACCTTCCGACAATTTGACAATAACATGTGCTCCCCAAAAAAAAACACAGAACTTCGAAGACAGATTGAACTTTAACCACCTCTTAACTTTGTCATTGGCAAGAGGAAGAACGTGCCTGGTCAAAAGAAAGGAAACATGTTGTCGTTTTCTTTCTTGAAAGGAAAAACTGAAATAGGAAATAATCTACCCTTTTTATGTCGTTTGAATCATTTCGAAGTTGCAAATAACATAAATGCCAGTGTATTTTTGTTGTCAAAACAAAAGTAAGGAAACAGCCGAGGAAAAACACAAATCTTGACAAGTTCGGCCATAAGGCGTATGATTAATATGTTCGGCACGTTATTGTAGACATCATTCGCCACAGTGTCATGTAAACATTTTTCAATGACATTGTAAATGATTTCTGTACTTGATGTTGTTGTACAACAATCAAAACGACTAAAAAACAAAAACAAGAAATTACTTTTTTCGGTTCTTCCCCTCGTTTGCTGTTCGACTAACAAATTACTGCTCTTTTGCGAAACAAGACAAGATAAAGTTTTTTTGCTCGTTTTCTTTCCTTTCCTTAGTTTGCTTTGATCTTAAACGTCAAAGAATATGCTTAACTGCAAGTGTGTGTGTGTCTGTGCGTATCTTTGTATTTTAGTTTCACCCAAAACAAATCTAAAAGTTTTTGCATAAAGGGACCAACAGCTGCCAGGGCGTAAGAAATTGCACATATTTAGGCGATTAAGCAATTCTATTCAAGTTTATAACACGTCTCGTTGTCTTTGGCGCTACCATTTTTTATCTTCTTCTTCTTCTGTTCGCTTCTACGCAAGTTTTTTTGCTTTTCATTTTGTTGTCGTTATTTTTCTTCACTTCGTTCGTTCGTTAGTCAGATGCAAAGTTTGTTGTGCTATGCTATTGCTGTAGTTTTTTTATTTTGCAACGTTTCCTTCAGTTTCAAGACATCGACAAATTGCAGACTTGAGTGCTTGCATCTATGCCACCAACTGTTCTTGACATTCTCCTAAGGGGGCCCGGTTGGTGTCGGTAGTGTTTGCTGATATGTCGGTCGTTCGTATGTTCACTCTTTAATATATTGTGGCATACATGTACAATGACTAACTAATAGTTGTGCAAACTTGTTATACCCTTGCGGCATGACATTTAGCAAAAATATCTTTGCCTTTAAATTAAATATGGAATATTTACGTGCAAAGAGGAATCTTTCCAAAATAGTGTGGAATTGTATTGGGAATATGCAAATTTAAATGTAGATTTATATTACACTAGCTGAACCCGTGGCGCTTCGCTGCCCCTATTAAAGTTATTAACATTGGATAGTTAACGTCGAAAACTATTTGTAGATATTTCGTAGTGTAGTATCAGTAATAATTTCGTAGCAGCCGGTCTATGTATTAGTATATTTGATTATATTCAATAGATTACAAATACATTTTTAAATGATCTTTGAATAACGGTTGCAATAATAAAAACAAATTTAGCTTGACTTTTTTTATCAGTTATAATAGTACCATACACAAATATAATTTCTCCAATATTTACAGGTTTTTCATTAATCGTTCCAAGACCACTACAATCCTTCATTTACTTTACAGCTATTTTTTATGTCTGTATTCTCAACTATTTCCCCATGATATGATTGGGATCCCTTTCTCACTCCGATTAATATAGCTTTTTTGTGCATTTTTGATTGTTTCATTGCCAAGAAAAATTCACATCACATCATAATATTTTTACCGAACCTAGATATAGTATTGTTATTCTTAAGAAACCAGGATCAAGTCCGAAGATATGATTTGTGGCATTTGAGTTAGTCATTTTCTCTATACATCCTCGAAATATATCAGCTATAATGATAAGCCACCAAAGATTTCGGACTTTTATAACATTTATTCCACAATTACCATTTCTCTTTTGGATATCTCCCATATTGAATTCATAGCCTTTTTCTTCAATGGTGGTTGAATTTTTAAAATTAAAAAATCCAAATTTTCCTTTTTTCTCAAATTGACAAAATGTAAAAATTAGAATGTCAAAAATTTTTCATTTTACACAAATTTTATTTCAATATGTAGATGATGTTACTGATAATAACATAAAAGGGCCAAAAATGATGAGTCGAACATTATCGATTTGGGCCAATTTTGTTAATTCCTGGTCACTTTAGATTAGTATGTAATTATCTGCGTATCATACAAATTTGTATGAGCCGATTTATTTATGATATTCAAATGTGTGCATAGAAAATTAATATTAATCCAAAGGTATGATTACTGTTGATGCTATAATTTCTCGTCATCGCGGAATTTTCGAAGTTTATCTTGCCTATCTTAGTTACATGGGTTGGCATGACTTACTGCGAAAATTTCAGTAAAATCTATTTAGCGGTTTTTGTGTCAACAACCAAAAGAGTTCCATTTTCTACATTTAGATTACTTAAATGCAGTGAGGAGTACATTTTCCCCATTGTACCACTCCAATTTTTCTAGGGATGATGCGTATTTGCTACCAAGTTACTCAGACAAATTTTGAAGTGGAACCCTTCTTAAGATATAAGCTCAGAAAATGAATATTAGTTCAGATGTATAATTACTTTCGATGCGATAACTCCACATTAGACATCTGCATGAATGTACTCGTACAATGAATCCACATCCACATTCATGGATGTTAAGTCGTATTCAGAGTACACAACAACATTTAATGAGTGCAAATGAATTCAACCACCGAAGTTGTGTTGTTCTTCGTTGTGCTTTGTCCGATCAAACGATCAAACTTGAAAGCACAACATTCAGTATGATGGACTACAAGAACAAGTTATACAACATCAATGAGTCCAATGAGTGAACATCATGCAATGTATTTTGTATTCTGTGTATTCATTCAACGACTTAACATTGATGGTGGGCATTTATTGTACAGGTACATGCAAATGTTTACCTTGTACACTCTTTAAAACTTTATTAGTGAGCAATAGTGAGAAATAATGTCTTTTATTTTTTTCTATTGAATACAAGTAAATAAAAACTCCAGAAAAATAAGTAAAAGTTAAATGAAATGATGTAAGAAAAATCGGCGGAATCTTCCTCAAGGGATATACAAAAATAGGCCTATGCAGAAAATTAGAGTACAAAGTTATATGAGGAGTACAAATAAGTATTTGCGGAAATACATATGCACTTTTTTGGGACTTAAAGACTTTTCATTTGTTCTTTATGTTTTTGTGGACGTAGGTCATTTTCTTACAAATTGTCTCTCATTACATTTCTTAATTTCTGTAATAAATTTGTACTTTTGTTGATTTTTTACATGATAATATTATTAAGTAGAGTAGAGATTGTTTATTAAAAAATATGAATAAAAATAATTAAAACGTCCTTAAGTTCGACAGGGCCGACCTTTTTATACTCACCGCCGCGAGGTGAACAGTCAAATTTTTAAATTGATCGGTATTTTTATATGGGTTTTATGCCCTGGTAAATAACTACCAAGAGAAATATCAAAAATAGAGACTATTGGAAATTTGGACTAGGACCTTGTACATACCGAAATCCTCAAATTGTCAAAAATTTAGTGTACAGTTTTGTTGGGTCTATACCAAATCGCGGACAGATAACGATAATTTTTTGTAAAAAAAGGATTGGACACACAATGAGAACCCAAAATAACAAATTAGAACCTACTCGGTTGAAAAACGTATCCAAAATACCGAAAAATTGGGTAAGGTAATATGGGGGAACTCCAAAACTTGGACCAATATTGATAATTTAGAGTCCTAAATATAAAATTACAGTCGTTTGAAAAACGTACCCAAACCTACCAAAATTTCGAATATTGGGCGGTACCCTAAAAAGTAGACCAATATTGATATTTTTTGTTGGAAGGTGTGCTACCCATAAGTACCTAAAATACCAAACTACAGACAATTCGGCTGAAAATCATGTCCAAAATCCTAAATATGAAATGTGGACTTAAAGCCTTTACGTGATGTTAAGTCAGTGACATGTGATGAATTGGACTTAGCGCCTTTACTCATCAATACAAAACAACAATAACAAAAGAGATAAATATATTTTAATTTTTTTAGATCGATGTATTTTGGCTTTTTATACATAACTGTATCAAAATCTCAATTTCTAGATAAATGGACTTGTGTCCTTTTCAAATTAAGCCAGCGAAAATGTTTTAAATATTTTGTTAGTTACTGGCAGTATGAACATTTCCAACACTTTGCAAAGAAGGTTTATGCAAACGAGCGTTCGCACACACATTAAAAACATACAACAGTCATCGTCGTTCATTGCGTTGGTTATATATAAGGGGGCCAATATTGATTACTTCTCGGGAGGATATACTTAATGTGGACTGATAAAGGCCATTTTGGAACGTAATGGTTTAGTTTTGTATCTCGACACCCCCGAAGGTAGTAATATTACAACATATTATAGGTTATGAACTGACAAGTTGTAGTACTGAATATCCCCCACACTATGGGGTATCCAATTCGAACCCAAATTAAAACGAATTTAAAAAAAGTGCGTTTAAAAACATCTAAATATTGAAAAAAGAAAAGTTCTGCTATATAGTGGATACATTACTAGATATTCATAAATTTTGTCCTTATTAAGAATATATATACTTTATATGGGCGGAAATGACTATTTCGATGAGTTACAAAAAAAAAAAAACATACCCTTCATACTTTTGTGGATGATGTAAAAACCAAAATATCTCGTCAATTAATTCGGGTAATTCGAATACTACTGTATAATTCGACACACTCATTGTGTAAAACATGTTCGTGTACGAACTTGCCGCATTTGTTCAAACTTTGTGTGTTACAACATACATTCATACCGAAGTAAACATACACAATAAATACCGGTTCGTCGAGTCTGAAACGTGGATAGCAATACGTACCAATCAATAGGTGTTTAAAAAAA
>NW_026880371.1:0-31070 GCF_032173495.1 Musca vetustissima
AGTGGAAATGTTCCCAGAATTGTGAGTAGTGGAAATCTATTTGCCTTTCTAAAGGCTTGCCATTTCCCGATATACCAGAAGAACTGAATGGACTAACGCCATTAGAAGAACGCTTTGTTTCACCAAGAATTCCATTTATGAGAATTGTTTCTCTTGGGTACAATCGTCAATGTGCCGTAAGGGGAGCTGTTGTTAACGTCCCCATTCAGTTGGACAGAACCGTTAATGTTCTTCCACGTACGGTTAATCAAACTGAAGTAGTTCAGGTATATCTCAAGCGTAGGTTAGAATATGAGCATAGTTTCATGACTGAAACAATCAGGCCAGCTAAAATTTTTCAGGCTGCAACATATCTCGTCGATACTGAATTGTATAGGAAGCACAACATTCGTATATCTGGCGATTGGCTTCGAAATATGAGTTCCAATGAAGAAGTTCCATTTGTGTCCGATATTGCAGATCAGGAAATTGTGTCTAACTTGATAAATAATACCACAGAACAAGATGAAGTTGACGAATTTAATCCTCAAGAAACTCTATTAGATAATAACCTTGTGGATAATATTCCTTTGCAGCGTATTTCAGTTGCTCCAGGTGAAGGGCAAAGACCTTTAGACATTTTAATGGATGAAGACTCGGAAGAGTTGTCATATCCTACAATATATTGCGGTATTAAACGTACCTGTAATGCCACAATTGGCAAAATAATAAAATCTGAAGTTCGGCGATATGACAGACGTTGTGCACGCGTTGACAAGATTTTATATTCCTATAAGAAACTAGAGTTTTCCCGCATTAAAAATAGCATATCTACATGTTTAAGAAAGAAATTTGGGGCAAGACAATTGACAGCTGCTGACGCATTGGATGATCAGATAATTCAAAACCTGGTTCAACACGATGACGGCTATAACATTCTGAAAGGCATTCGTTCTTCTCCAGCCCATTGGGAAAGTGAAAAGAAAAAGGTTTTGGCAATGATAAGACAATTCATAACAGTTAGCTTCAATTAATAACAAGTCCCCTAACCCCAGTAAATTTAGGTAGGTATTATAAATAATAAGCTCTAGGTATGCAAAAATTACGTACATATATAAATTGTGAGTATTCTGTTTTAAAATCAGTACATTATTGAAATGTATTTTAGGAACCATAAAGGCACATATAAGTTAGACACCTAGAGCATCTAATGCGCAATTGTCTCCATGTAGGATTCAAATTATATATATATATATATATATATACTTCCCCAATATAAGCTAAATATAGCTAAATTGTTGAGGTATTTGTAATGGGCATTTTGGTATATTCTATGTATATGTATTGAAATATTTCACAAATAAAGCTGGTTTTATTTCCTATTTAGAATACGTTGAAGTTTCAGCCAATGATCGCGTGGTATATATGTCATGTATTGGTTTTATAATATAAAAAATTGGCTCACCATTATTGTGCGTTTTTAAACCTCCATATATTTGGCATAGTACGATGTTATGTACTTTTGAAAGTAGTAACACATACCGTATACATTGTCTTTAATTCGGCATTTCATATAGGATAGGGAACTTCTCTGTAAATTGTAGGTATAGTATCACTTTATGGTATATATCCCACATAATGGTAGGCAAATCGGTCCAGCCGTTCCTTCAAAATAGGTTTTGCAAGATTTTCGCGGATTTTTCTCAACATGTTCTTTCATAAAAGCTTTCCCACTTAAATTGCAGGCAACTGAAAGAAATTTTGAATCAAATCGGTGCCGCCGTTCCCAATTGATGAGGTACTATACATTTTACATCACTTTTATAAATAGATTTAAATACATTTTTGTTCAATTTGATAGGGTATTATTTTTTCGTTTGACTCCCACGCGCTTTTTACGAAAACAGGTTATGTATGAGTCGGTGTCGGAATACATAACATCGGCACATACCGATTAAGCATCCAATATTTAATCGGGCAAAACACAAAGAAGCTATATATCGCGTCATCTATCGGACGAACTTAAAATTAAATACAAAAACACTACTCACACCCCATAGGACATATACGTAAAGTTTGGTCTAAATCGGTGCAGTAATTCTTGAAATATAGTGAAAAAACACAAAAAAACTAAAGATTGCGCCATCGGTCAGATGAACTTCAACTACACAGAAACACTCCTCATGCCCCATAGAGGCTGTATACACAATTTGGTAAAAATCGGTGCAGTAGTTTTTGAGTTTAGCGATCACGAACATACACGTAATTTTTATATATATATATAGAGATTTAAATACATTTTTCTTCAATTTGATAGGGAATTATTTTTTCGTTTGACTCCCACGCGCTTTTCACGAAAACAGGTTATGTATGAGTCGGTGTCGGAATACATAACATCGGCACATACTGATTAAGCATCCAATATTTAATCGGGCAAAACACAAAGAAGCTATGTATCGCGCCATCTATCGGACGAACTTAAAATTAAACACAAAAACACTACTCACACCTCATAGGACATATACGTAAAGTTTGGTCTAAATCGGTGCAGTAATTCTTGAAATATAGTGAAAAAACACAAAAAACTAAATATTGCGCCATCTGTCGGATGAACTTTAAACTACACAGAAACACTCCTCATGCCCCATAGAGGCTGTATACACAATTTTGGTAAAAATCGGTGCAGTAGTTTTTGAGTTTAGCGATCACGAACATACACTTAATTTTTATATATATAGAGATAGAGATTAATAATTATTTATTTTAATAAAAACCAACTTCGTTAGTGGAAAATATTGTGGGAAAACCCCTACAATATTACAATCTTACAACTCAACAGTGCTCCTATATCCAGACTTATCGGTTCAACCAAATCCAAATAGTATCAAATTTAGTACACAGTAGAACGAATTTCCAAAATTTCCTACATACCCCAATCCTACACACAGTGATCCTGAATCCAAGTTTCAGGATTCCAACGTTATCGTTTAACCCATAATTCAAATAGTACCAAATTTAGTACACAGTAGTACGAATTTCCAAAACTTCCTACTTACGAATATATTTGTTGTACAACAAGCATTTGAGGGTACGAACAAGTAAATCATAACAAAATGCAAAATAACTGTTTGGAACTATTTGTCTTTTGATGAATAGAGAGAGTTTATCAATACAGAGCATAATAGAACTGTTATACTCATTCTCTCATGTATACCAGTAGTAACAGATAAGTATTTGGTGTACTTGTTATACCCTCCACCATAGTATGGAGGGTATATTAATTTTGTCATTCCGTTTGTAACACATCGAAATATTCATTTCCGACCCTATAAAGTATATATATTCTTGATCAGGGTAAAATTCTAAGACGATCTAGCCATGTCCGTCCGTCTCTCCGTCCGTCTGTTGTAATCACGCTATCTTCTGAAGGAATTGAGATAGGGTGCTGAAATTCTGCACAAAGTTGTCTTTTGTCTGCAGGCAGGTCAAGTTCGAAGATGGGATATATCGGTCCACGTTTAGGCATAGCTCCCACATAAGGGTACCCCCCAATTTTCGGTATTTTGAGGTTCCTGAGCGTGTTTTTCAACCGAATTCGCTGAAATTTGGTATATAGGGTTCTTATTGGGTACCAAATTTACCCACTAAAAATTATAAATATAGGTCCACTTTTTCTGGTAGCCCCCATATAAAGGTTCCTCCCAAATTCCAGTTTTTGGGGGTACTTTGAGCTCTTATTGGGAAGCAAATTTCCCTACTAAAAATTATAAATATAGGTCAATTTTTTCTGGTACCCCCCATATAACGGTACCCCAATTTTCGGTATTTTAAGGTTCTTGAGCGCGGTTTTCAACCAAGTTCGCTGAAATTTGGTACTTTGAGCTCTTGTTGGGAAGCAAATCTCTCTACTAAAAATTATAAATATAGGTAAATTTTTTCTGGTACCCCCATATAACGGTACCCCCAATTTTCAAAATTTTAAGGTTCTTGAGCGCGGTTTTCAACCGAATTCGCTGAAATTTGGTATATAGGGTTCTTATTGGGTACCAAATTTACCCACTAAAAATTATAAATATAGGTCCACTTTTTCTGGTAGCCCCCATATAAAGGTTCCTCCCAAATTCCAGTTTTTGGGGGTTTTGACCGGATTTTTTCACCGATTTGGCTGTAATTTAGTATTATGAGTCCCTAATAGGTACCAAATCTCCCCACAAAAATTATGAATATAGGTCCATTTTTTCTGGTAGCCCCCATATAAGGGTACCCCCAATTTTCGGTATTTTGGGGTTCTTGAGCGCGTTTTTGTAGCGAATGCGTTGCAATTCTGTATTTTGTAGTCGTATATGGTAACAAATCTGTCCACCAAAAATTTATTAATATTCACCGCCTTTTTGGGGTAGTCCCCATATAACCCCCTTTTTATACCCTCCACCATATGGAGGGTATATTAATTTTGTCATTCCGTTTGTAACTCATCGAAATATTCATTTTCGACCCTATAAAGTATATATATTCTTGATTCTTAAGACGATCTAGCCATGTCCGTCCGGCCATTTTGGTACTGCAATGCAATGTGGTACTGCAATGCGATATCTTTGTCGCGTAAACATCCAATTATTTAGAACGCGACCCATGCACGTGTCTTATGTTTACAGGTAGAACATATCGGTTTTATAATTTTTAAAAGATAACATCACAAATAATATGTAAACAACCCAATTAGAACCTATAATTGAAGCAGGTAAAAGGGTTTCCTTTATAAGAACAGTTGTTTTGTTTTTACGAAAATTTTAAATTTTATGACATTGTTTGTTTCAAAAAGGTCAAACTACCTGTCTGCGTTAGAGGTTCATAACAGTTAGCTTCAATTAATAACAAGTCCCCTAACCCCAGTAAATTTAGGTAGGTATTATAAATAATAAGCTCTAGGTATGCAAAAATTACGTACATATATAAATTGTGAGTACTCTGTTTTAAAATCAGTACATTATTGTTACTTAAAGAGTGTGTGTGCACATTTCGTAAAAAACTTAATAATTGAAATATTATAATTTAATAAGTGTTTTAAATTCGTGTACATATAAATAATAAAGATGCCTAGACTACGCAAGCAATCAGTACAACAGCGCCAACGAATAATTGCGATGCGAGTCAGCAACTACCGCGAAGAAAACCCCTCGGACATCCTTAGGAACGCACGTTCTTTATCAACCAGAAGACGGAATGCACGTAACCGGATCCCTTCGTATAAGCTCATATTTCCTTTGCGTACTGTAAGACATTGCCTCTTCTTCATTAATGTCATTACCTTCGACAATTTTTACCAGAATCACTATTAATTCTGGTCATTGAGATTCAGCAGCGGATAATGTAATAAAGAAAGTTGGTAGGCCAAATTGTCTTATCATTGCCAAAACCTTTTTCTTTTCACTATCCCAATGGGCTGGAGAAGAACGAATGCCTTTCAGAATGTGATAGCCGTCATCGTGTTGAACCAGGTTTTGAATTATCTGATCATCCAATGCGTCAGCAGCTGTCAATTGCCTTGCCCCAAATTTCTTTCTTAAACATGTAGATATGCTATTTTTAATGCGGGCAAACTCTAGTTTCTTATAGGAATATAAAATCTTGTCAACGCGTGCACAACGTCTGTCATATCGCCGAACTTCAGATTTTATTATTTTGCCAATTGTGGCATTACAGGTACGTTTAATACCGCAATATATTGTAGGATATGACAACTCTTCCGAGTCTTCATCCATTAAAATGTCTAAAGGTCTTTGCCCTTCACCTGGAGCAACTGAAATACGCTGCAAAGGAATATTATCCACAAGGTTATTATCTAATAGAGTTTCTTGAGGATTAAATTCGTCAACTTCATCTTGTTCTGTGGTATTATTTATCAAGTTAGACACAATTTCCTGATCTGCAATATCGGACACAAATGGAACTTCTTCATTGGAACTCATATTTCGAAGCCAATCGCCAGATATACGAATGTTGTGCTTCCTATACAATTCAGTACCGACGAGATATGTTGCAGCCTGAAAAATTTTGGCTGGCCTGATTGTTTCAGTCATGAAACTATGCTCATATTCTAACCTACGCTTGAGATATACCTGAACTACTTCAGTTTGATTAACCGTACGTGGAAGAACATTAACGGTTCTGTCCAACTGAATGGGGACGTTAACAACAGCTCCCCTTACGGCACATTGACGATTGTACCCAAGAGAAACAATTCTCATAAATGGAATTCTTGGTGAAACAAAGCGTTCTTCTAATGGCGTTAGTCCATTCAGTTCTTCTGGTATATCGGGAAATGACAAGCCTTTAGAAAGGCAAATAGAGGGAACATTTCCACTACTCACAATTCTGTGGCAAGTATTACAAAATTTGTATTTATTATTTTCGGATGGAAATTTGGATGATAATAAAAACACCTCACTTATGTTAGGGAATTTTTGTAGAATAATGTCCTTGACAAGTTCTTTAACTTGACTTGGAAACCAGAGACCCCCACAACAAATACAAATTTCCGTCGGTCCATTTCTAATAACTTTAAAAAACTCAACGAATAATCGTGATTCGTGTCTTGCACAATCCATTTGTAGCAATTCCATTCGAGATTCCAGGGAAATGTTTCGTCTCCTAATTGCGTTCCTCTCAGCTTGGCGTGCATTCTGGTTTTCACGGTTAATGGGATCCATTCGGTGAATACGTACGCGGCAGTTCCTAATCAGCCTCAGTTGGTTCAACTGAATACGAGCAGAATTCCTGGTTTCACGGTGTTGTTGCGTATTTCGGCGCTGTTCGGATATGCGATATGATAAATCAGACCTCCTAGCTATATGTTCACGCGTGTTTCTCTCCTGTTCCATTGATCGATATGTTGCATCTTGACGACGAAGCGAATGCTGAAGCGTATCTCGCTGCTGTTCGACCAATCGATATTCCAAATCCTGTCTACGAAGCGAACGTTGAACCGTATTTCGCTCCTTTTCGGCCATCCTGTAAGCATCATCCTGTCGACGAAGCGAATGTTCAATTGTATTCCGCTCTTGTTCGGCCAATCGGTATGCATCATCCTGACGACGAAGCGAGTGATGATGTGTATCTCGCTCCTGTTCCGCCAAGCGGTACGTAACATCCTGACGACGAATAGCGTGTTGCTGCGTGTTTCGCTCTTGTTCGGCCAATCTGTATGCATCATCTTGACGACGAAGCGAGTGAAGACGCGTATCTCGCTCCTGTTCCGCCAGGCGGTACGTAACATCCTG
Organism: Musca vetustissima; assembly: GCF_032173495.1. Lineage (NCBI taxonomy): Eukaryota > Metazoa > Arthropoda > Insecta > Diptera > Muscidae > Musca > Musca vetustissima. The sequence continues at coordinate 7,260 of NW_026880371.1, forward strand.
ACGACGAACCGTGTGCTGCTGCGTGTTTCGCTGTTGTTCGGCCAATCTGTATACATCATCTTGACGACGAATCGAGTGAAGACGCGTATCTCGCTCCTGTTCCGCCAAGCGGTACGTAACATCCTGACGACGAACCGTGTGCTGCTGCGTGTTTCGTTCTTGTTCGGCTATTCTGTACGCATCATCTTGACGACGAAGCGAGTGCTCAATCGTATTTCTCTCCTGTTCGGCTAATCTTAATGCATCATCCTGTCGACGAGTAAAACGCTGTGCTGTATTACGTAGCTGCTCTATTCTTCGATTGTATGAAGATCTCCTCCTTGTTTGGTGCTGGATGCGATCCCGTTCACGCTCTTCTTCGCGATATTCTGCATTCCGTCTTCTGGTTGATAAAGAACGTGCGTTCCTAAGGATGTCCGAAGGGGTTTTCTTCGCGGTAGTTGCTGACTCGCATCGCAATTAATCGTTGGCGCTGTTGTACTGATTGCTTGCGTAGTCTAGGCATCTTTATTATTTATATGTACACGAATTTAAAACACTTATTAAATTATAATATTTCAATTATTAAGTTTTTTACGAAATGTGCACACACACTCTTCAAGTAACAATAATGTACTGATTTTAAAACAGAATACTCACAATTTATATATGTACGTAATTTTTGCATACCTAGAGCTTATTATTTATAATACCTACCTAAATTTACTGGGGTTAGGGGACTTGTTATTAATTGAAGCTAACTGTTATGAATTGTCTTATCATTGCCAAAACCTTTTTCTTTTCACTTTCCCAATGGGCTGGAGAAGAACGAATGCCTTTCAGAATGTTATAGCCGTCATCGTGTTGAACCAGGTTTTGAATTATCTGATCATCCAATGCGTCAGCAGCTGTCAATTGCCTTGCCCCAAATTTCTTTCTTAAACATGTAGATATGCTATTTTTAATGCGGGCAAACTCTAGTTTCTTATAGGAATATAAAATCTTGTCAACGCGTGCACAACGTCTGTCATATCGCCGAACTTCAGATTTTATTATTTTGCCAATTGTGGCATTACAGGTACGTTTAATACCGCAATATATTGTAGGATATGACAACTCTTCCGAGTCTTCATCCATTAAAATGTCTAAAGGTCTTTGCCCTTCACCTGGAGCAACTGAAATACGCTGCAAAGGAATATTATCCACAAGGTTATTATCTAATAGAGTTTCTTGAGGATTAAATTCGTCAACTTCATCTTGTTCTGTGGTATTATTTATCAAGTTAGACACAATTTCCTGATCTGCAATATCGGACACAAATGGAACTTCTTCATTGGAACTCATATTTCGAAGCCAATCGCCAGATATACGAATGTTGTGCTTCCTATACAATTCAGTATCGACGAGATATGTTGCAGCCTGAAAAATTTTAGCTGGCCTGATTGTTTCAGTCATGAAACTATGCTCATATTCTAACCTACGCTTGAGATATACCTGAACTACTTCAGTTTGATTAACCGTACGTGGAAGAACATTAACGGTTCTGTCCAACTGAATGGGGACGTTAACAACAGCTCCCCTTACGGCACATTGACGATTGTACCCAAGAGAAACAATTCTCATAAATGGAATTCTTGGTGAAACAAAGCGTTCTTCTAATGGCGTTAGTCCATTCAGTTCTTCTGGTATATCGGGAAATGGCAAGCCTTTAGAAAGGCAAATAGAGGGAACATTTCCACTACTCACAATTCTGTGGCAAGTATTACAAAATTTGTATTTATTATTTTCGGATGGAAATTTGGAAGATAATAAAAACACCTCACTTATGTTAGGGAATTTTTGTAGAATAATGTCCTTGACAAGTTCTTTAACTTGACTTGGAAACCAGAGACCCCCACAACAAATACAAATTTCCGTCGGTCCATTTCTAATAACTTTAAAAAACTCACCGAATAATCGTGATTCGTGTCTTGCACAATCCATTTGTAGCAATTCCATTCGAGATTCCGGGGAAATGTTTCGTCTCCTAATTGCGTTCCTCTCAGCTTGGCGTGCATTCTGGTTTTCACGGTTAATGGGATCCATTCGGTGAATACGTACGCGGCAGTTCCTAATCAGCCTCAGTTGGTTCAACTGAATACGAGCAGAATTCCTGGTTTCACGGTGTTGTTGCGTATTTCGGCGCTGTTCGGATATGCGATATGATAAATCAGACCTCCTAGCTATATGTTCACGCGTGTTTCTCTCCTGTTCCATTGATCGATATGTTGCATCTTGACGACGATGCGAATGCTGAAGCGTATCTCGCTGCTGTTCGACCAATCGATATTCCAAATCCTGTCTACGAAGCGAACGTTGAACCGTATTTCGCTCCTGTTCGGCCATCCTGTAAGCATCATCCTGTCGACGAAGCGAATGTTCAATTGTATTCCGCTCTTGTTCGGCCAATCGGTATGCATCATCCTGACGACGAAGCGAGTGATGATGTGTATCTCGCTCCTGTTCCGCCAAGCGGTACGTAACATCCTGACGACGAATAGCGTGTTGCTGCGTGTTTCGCTCTTGTTCGGCCAATCTGTATGCATCATCTTGACGACGAAGCGAGTGAAGACGCGTATCTCGCTCCTGTTCCGCCAGGCGGTACGTAACATCCTGACGACGAACCGTGTGCTGCTGCGTGTTTCGCTGTTGTTCGGCCAATCTGTATACATCATCTTGACGACGAATCGAGTGAAGACGCGTATCTCGCTCCTGTTCCGCCAAGCGGTACGTAACATCCTGACGATGAACCGTGTGCTGCTGCGTGTTTCGTTCTTGTTCGGCTATTCTGTACGCATCATCTTGACGACGAAGCGAGTGCTCAATCGTATTTCTCTCCTGTTCGGCTAATCTTAATGCATCATCCTGTCGACGAGTAAAACGCTGTGCTGTATTACGTAGCTGCTCTATTCTTCGATTGTATGAAGATCTCCTCCTTGTTTGGTGCTGGATGCGATCCCGTTCACGCTCTTCTTCGCGATATTCTGCATTCCGTCTTCTGGTTGATAAAGAACGTGCGTTCCTAAGGATGTCCGAAGGGGTTTTCTTCGCGGTAGTTGCTGACTCGCATCGCAATTAATCGTTGGCGCTGTTGTACTGATTGCTTGCGTAGTCTAGGCATCTTTATTATTTATATGTACACGAATTTAAAACACTTATTAAATTATAATATTTCAATTATTAAGTTTTTTTACGAAATGTGCACACACACTCTTCAAGTAACAATAATGTACTGATTTTAAAACAGAATACTCACAATTTATATATGTACGTAATTTTTGCATACCTAGAGCTTATTATTTATAATACCTACCTAAATTTACTGGGGTTAGGGGACTTGTTATTAATTGAAGCTAACTGTTATGAATTGTCTTATCATTGCCAAAACCTTTTTCTTTTCACTTTCCCAATGGGCTGGAGAAGAACGAATGCCTTTCAGAATGTTATAGCCGTCATCGTGTTGAACCAGGTTTTGAATTATCTGATCATCCAATGCGTCAGCAGCTGTCAATTGCCTTGCCCCAAATTTCTTTCTTAAACATGTAGATATGCTATTTTTAATGCGGGCAAACTCTAGTTTCTTATAGGAATATAAAATCTTGTCAACGCGTGCACAACGTCTGTCATATCGCCGAATTTCAGATTTTATTATTTTGCCAATTGTGGCATTACAGGTACGTTTAATACCGCAATATATTGTAGGATATGACAACTCTTCCGAGTCTTCATCCATTAAAATGTCTAAAGGTCTTTGCCCTTCACCTGGAGCAACTGAAATACGCTGCAAAGGAATATTATCCACAAGGTTATTATCTAATAGAGTTTCTTGAGGATTAAATTCGTCAACTTCATCTTGTTCTGTGGTATTATTTATCAAGTTAGACACAATTTCCTGATCTGCAATATCGGACACAAATGGAACTTCTTCATTGGAACTCATATTTCGAAGCCAATCGCCAGATATACGAATGTTGTGCTTCCTATACAATTCAGTATCGACGAGATATGTTGCAGCCTCAAAAATTTTAGCTGGCCTGATTGTTTCAGTCATGAAACTATGCTCATATTCTAACCTACGCTTGAGATATACCTGAACTACTTCAGTTTGATTAACCGTACGTGGAAGAACATTAACGGTTCTGTCCAACTGAATGGGGACGTTAACAACAGCTCCCCTTACGGCACATTGACGATTGTACCCAAGAGAAACAATTCTCATAAATGGAATTCTTGGTGAAACAAAGCGTTCTTCTAATGGCGTTAGTCCATTCAGTTCTTCTGGTATATCGGGAAATGACAAGCCTTTAGAAAGGCAAATAGAGGGAACATTTCCACTACTCACAATTCTGTGGCAAGTATTACAAAATTTGTATTTATTATTTTCGGATGGAAATTTGGAAGATAATAAAAACACCTCACTTATGTTACTGAATTTTTGTAGAATAATGTCCTTGACAAGTTCTTTAACTTGACTTGGAAACCAGAGACCCCCCACAACAAATACAAATTTCCGTCGGTCCATTTCTAATAACTTTAAAAAACTCACCGAATAATCGTGATTCGTGTCTTGCACAATCCATTTGTAGCAATTCCATTCGAGATTCCGGGGAAATGTTTCGTCTCCTAATTGCGTTCCTCTCAGCTTGGCGTGCATTCTGGTTTTCACGGTTAATGGGATCCATTCGGTGAATACGTACGCGGCAGTTCCTAATCAGCCTCAGTTGGTTCAACTGAATACGAGCAGAATTCCTGGTTTCACGGTGTTGTTGCGTATTTCGGCGTTGTTCGGATATGCGATATGATAAATCAGACCTCCTAGCTATATGTTCACGCGTGTTTCTCTCCTGTTCCATTGATCGATATGTTGCATCCTGACGACGAAGCGAATGCTGAAGCGTATCTCGCTGCTGTTCGACCAATCGATATTCCAAATCCTGTCTACGAAGCGAACGTTGAACCGTATTTCGCTCCTGTTCGGCCATCCTGTAAGCATCATCCTGTCGACGAAGCGAATGTTCAATCGTATTCCGCTCTTGTTCGGCCAATCGGTATGCATCATCCTGACGACGAAGCGAGTGATGATGTGTATCTCGCTCCTGTTCCGCCAAGCGGTACGTAACATCCTGACGACGAATAGCGTGTTGCTGCGTGTTTCGCTCTTGTTCGGCAAATCTGTATGCATCATCTTGACGACGAAGCGAGTGCTCAATCGTATTTCTCTCCTGTTCGGCTAATCTTAATGCATCATCCTGTCGACGAGTAAAACGCTGTGCTGTATTACGTAGCTCCTCTATTCTTCGATTGTATGAAGATCTCCTCCTTGTTTGGTGCTGGATGCGATCCCGTTCACGCTCTTCTTCGCGATATTCTGCATTCCGTCTTCTGGTTGATAAAGAACGTGCGTTCCTAAGGATGTCCGAGGGGTTTTCTTCGCGGTAGTTGCTGACTCGCATCGCAATTATTCGTTGGCGCTGTTGTACTGATTGCTTGCGTAGTCTAGGCATCTTTATTATTTATATGTACACGAATTTAAAACACTTATTAAATTATAATATTTCAATTATTAAGTTTTTTACGAAATGTGCACACACACTCTTTAAGTAACAATAATGTACTGATTTTAAAACAGAGTACTCACAATTTATATATGTACGTAATTTTTGCATACCTAGAGCTTATTATTTATAATACCTACCTAAATTTACTGGGGTTAGGGGACTTGTTATTAATTGAAGCTAACTGTTATGAACCTCTAACGCAGACAGGTAGTTTGACCTTTTTGAAACAAACAATGTCATAAAATTTAAAATTTTCGTAAAAACAAAACAACTGTTCTTTTAAAGGAAACCCTTTTACCTGCTTCAATTATAGGTTCTAATTGGGTTGTTTACATATTATTTGTGATGTTATCTTTTAAAAATTATAAAACCGATATGTTCTACCTGTAAACATAAGACACGTGCATGGGTATGTTCATTTTAAATAATGGATGTTTACATGGGAATTTGCGACAAAGATATCGCATTGCAGTACCAAAATGGCCGGACGGACATGGCTAGATCGTCTTAAGAATCAAGAATATATATACTTTATAGGGTCGAAAATGAATATTTCGATGAGTTACAAACGGAATGACAAAATTAATATACCCTCCATACTATGGTGGAGGGTATAAAAAGGGGGTTATATGGGGACTACCCCAAAAAGGCGGTGAATATTAATAAATTTTTGGTGGACAGATTTGTTACCATATACGACTACAAAATACAGAATTGCAACGCATTCGCTACAAAAACGCGCTCAAGAACCCCAAAATACCGAAAATTGGGGGTACCCTTATATGGGGGCTACCAGAAAAAATGGACCTTTATTCATAATTTTTGTGGGGAGATTTGGTACCTATTAGGGACTCATAATACTAAATTACAGCCAAATCGGTGAAAAAAATCCGGCCAAAACCCCCAAAAACTGGAATTTGGGAGGAACCTTTATATGGGGGCTATCTATTTATAAAAGTGATGTAAAATGTATAGTACCTCATCAATTGAGAACGGCGGTACCGATTTGATTCAAAATTTTTTTCAGTTGCCTGCAATTTAAGTGCGAAAGCTTTTATGAAAGAACATGTTGAGAAAAATCCGCGAAAATCTTGCAAAACCTATTTTGAAGGAACGGCTGGACCGATTTGCCTACCATTATGTGGGATATATACCATAAAGTGATACTATACCTACAATTTACAGAGAAGTTCCCTATCCTATATGAAATGCCGAATTAAAGACAATGTATACGGTATGTGTTACTACTTTCAAAAGTACATAACATCGTACTATGCCAAATATATGGAGGTTTAAAAACGCACAATAATGGTGAGCCAATTTTTTATATTATAAAACCAATACATGACATATATACCACGCGATCATTGGCTGAAACTTCAACGTATTCTAAATAGGAAATAAAACCAGCTTTATTTGTGAAATATTTCAATACATATACATAGAATATACCAAAATGCCCATTACAAATACCTCAACAATTTAGCTATATTTAGCTTATATTGGGGAAGTATATATATATATAATTTGAATCCTACATGGAGACAATTGCGCATTAGATGCTCTAGGTGTCTAACTTATATGTGCCTTTATGGTTCCTAAAATACATTTCTCCTTCGATTATTTTTAATGAAGTGGGAAGAGTTTTACCAAAAGAAAATTTTGAGAAAAACATAAAAAGTTGGACATTTGTGAAATTGAATACAACACACCTTTTATAGGACTTATGAATCGTATGTGATAAAAAAATAGTAATTATCTTTTGAAATACGAGTAGTTAGATCAAAACTTGACCTTCTCCTGAAAAATGTTTGGTGGAATATGTTCGATCAATTGATAAACTTAATTACCACACATACTGACATAATTTAATAACAATAACAATATTACTTAATATACTGGAGTATCAGCAAATGAAGGTTTACCGTCATGAGGAAAATATTATGCATATTTTTTGATTGTGGAAATTTGACGCAAATTTTTTGGTAAATAGTTTCTGAAATACATTTTCCAAGAATTCGTTCATTTTTACCAACCCTATATTGATGCAATTCTGAATAGGAAAAAAAAACAACGTTTGCCGGGTCTGCTAGTCTATTTATAAAAGTGATGTAAAATGTATAGTACCTCATCAATTGAGAACGGCGGTACCGATTTGATTCAAAATTTTTTTCAGTTGCCTGCAATTTAAGTGCGAAAGCTTTTATGAAAGAACATGTTGAGAAAAATCCGCGAAAATCTTGCAAAACCTATTTTGAAGGAACGGCTGGACCGATTTGCCTACCATTATGTGGGATATATACCATAAATTGATACTATACCTACAATTTACAGAGAAGTTCCATATCCTACATGAAATACCGAATTAAAGACAATGTATACGGAATGTGTTACTACTTTCAAAAGTACATAACATCGTACTATGCCAAATATATGGAGGTTTAAAAACGCACAATAATGGTGAGCCAATTTTTTATATTATAAAACCAATACATGACATATATACCACGCGATTATTTGTGAAAAATTTCAATACATATACATAGAATATACAAAATGCCCATTACAAATACCTCAACAATTTAGCTTATATTGGGGAAGTATATATATAATTTGAATCCTACATGGAGACAATTGCGCATTAGATGCTCTAGGTGTCTAACTTTTATGTGCCTTTATGGTTACTCAAATACATTTCTCCTTCGATTATTTTTAATGCAGTGGGAAGAGTTTTACCAAAAGAAAATTTTGAGAAAAACATAAAAAGTTGGAGAATCGTATGAATCGTATGTGATAAAAAAAATAGTAATTATCGTTTGAAATACGAGTAGTTAGATCAAAACTTGACCTTCTCCTGAAAAATGTTTGGTGGAATATGTTCGATCAATTGATAAACTTTAATACCACACATACTGACATAATTTAATATTTAATAACAATAACAATATTACTTAATATACTGGAGTATCAGCAAATGAAGGTTTATCGTCATGAGGAAAATATTATGCATATTTTTTGATTGTGGAAATTTGACGCAAATTTTTTGGTAAATAGTTTCTGAAATATATTTTCCATGAGTTCGTTCATTTTTACCAACCCTATATTGATGCAATTCTGAATAGGCAAAACAACGTTTGCCGGGTCTGATAGTATTTTATAATAAATTGTGTTTTAACCACAATATGTAGGAATTTTTACAAATTTGTACTAATGTGTACTACATTTGGTACAATTTAAATTGTGGGTGAAACGATAGAGTTTGAATCCTAAAACATGGATTTAGGATCATTGTGGCGGTGTTGGTTTAGGTTAAGTAGGAAGTTTTGGAAATTCGTACTACTGTGTACTAAATTTAGTACAATTTGAATTACGGGTCAACCGATAAAGTTGGAATCCTGAAACTTGGATTTAGGATGACTGTGGGGGTGTAGGATTGGGGCATGTAGCGAGTTTTGGAAATTGGTACAACTATGTACTAAATTTGGTACAATTTTAATCGTCGGTTAACCAATAGAGTTGAAATCCTGAAACTTGGATTTAGGATCACTGTGGGGGTGTATGTTTGGGTTAAGTGGGTTCGTACTACTGTGTACTAAATTTGATACTATTTGGATTTGGTTGAACCGATAAGACTGGAATCCGAAAATTGGGCGGTACCCTTATATGGGGGATATCCGAAAAAAATACCTATATTTATAATTTTTTGTGGAGAGATTTGGTACCTACTAAGAACTCAAAATACTAAATTACAGCCAATTCGGTGGCAAAATACGACCAAACACCCCCAAAATACTGAAAATTAGGAGGTACCGTTATATGGGGGCAACAAGAAAAAGTGGACCTATATTTATAATTCTTTGTGGATACATTTACTACCCAATAAGTGCCCAATGTACCAAATTTCGGTTCGGTATTCGGTTGAAAAACGATACATTTACTACCCAATGTATCAAATTTCGGTTCGGTATTCGGTTGAAAAACGCGCTCAAGAACCCCAAAATACCGAAAATTGGGGGGTACTGTTATATGGGAGCTATACCTAAACGTGGACCAATATATCCCATCTTCGAACTTGACCTGCCTGCAGACAAAAGACAACCCTACGCAAAATTTCAGCACCCTATCTCAATTCCTTCAAAAGAATGCGTGATTACAACAGACGGACGGACAAGGCTAGATCGTCTTAGATTTTTACCCTGATCAAGAATATATATATTTATAGGGTCGGAAATGAATATTTCGATGAGTTACAAACGGAATGACAAAATTAATATACCCTCCATACTATGGTGGAGGGTATAAAAATTGTTCTTTCCTATTTTTCATGAAAGTTGCCCGAAAATGAAATATTGTTTACATTCAAGACGTGCAAAGTTATAGTTGAAAGTATTGTAAAAACAAGTACACCAAATACTTATCTGTTACTACTGGTATACATGAGAGAATGAGTATAACAGTTCTGTTATGCTCTGTATTGATAAACTCTCTCTATTCATCAAAAGACAAATAGTTCCAAACAATTATTTTGCATTTTGTTATGATTTACTTGTTCGTACCCTCAAATGCTTGTTGTACAACAAATATATTCGTAAGTAGGAAGTTTTGGAAATTCGTACTACTGTGTACTAAATTTGGTACTATTTGAATTATGGGTTAAACGATAACGTTGGAATCCTGAAACTTGGATTCAGGATCACTGTAGGAGTGTAGGATTGGGGTATGTAGGAAATTTTGGAAATTCGTTCTACAGTGTACTAAATTTGATACTATTTGGATTTGGTTGAACCGATAAGTCTGGATATAGGAGCACTGTTGAGTTGTAAGATTGTAATATTGTAGGGGTTTTCCCACAATATTTTCCACTAACGAAGTTGGTTTTTATTAAAATAAATAATTATTAATCTCTATATAAATAAAAATTAAGTGTATGTTCGTGATCGCTAAACTCAAAAACTACTGCACCGATTTTTACCAAAATTGTGTATACAGACTCTAGGGGGCATGAGGAGTGCTTCTGTGTAGTTTAAAGTTCATCCGACAGATGGCGCAATATTTAGTTTTTTGTGTTTTTTCACTATATTTCAAGAATTACTGCACCGATATAGACCAAACTTTACGTATATGTCCTATGAGGTGTGAGTAGTGTTTTTGTGTTTAATTTTAAGTTCGTCCGATAGATGGCGCGATACATAGCTTCTTTGTGTTTTGCCCGATTAAATATTGGATGCTTAATCGGTATGTGCCGATGTTATGTATTCCGACACCGACTCATACATAACCTGTTTTCGTGAAAAGCACGTGGGAGTCAAACGAAAAAATAATTCCCTATCAAATTGAAGAAAAATGTATTTAAATCTCTATATATATAAAAATTACGTGTATGTTCGTGATCGCTAAACTCAAAAACTACTGCACCGATTTTTACCAAATTGTGTATACAGCCTCTATGGGGCATGAGGAGTGTTTCTGTTTAGTGAACGGCGGTACCGATTTGATTCAAAAATTTTTTCAGTTGCCTGCAATTTAAGTGGGAAAGCTTTTATGAAAGAACATGTTGAGAAAAATCCGCGAAAATCTTGCAAAACCTATTTTGAAGGAACGGCTGGACCGATTTGCCTACCATTATGTGGGATATATACCATAAAGTGATACTATACCTACAATTTACAGAGAAGCTCCCTATCCTACATGAAATACCGAATTAAAGACAATGTATACGGTATGTGTTACTACTTTCAAAAGTACATAACATCGTACTATGCCAAATATATGGAGGTTTAAAAACGCACAATAATGGTGAGCCAATTTTTTATATTATAAAACCAATACATGACATATATACCACGCGATCATTGGCTGAAACTTCAACGTATTCTAAATAGGAAATAAAACCAGCTTTATTTGTGAAATATTTCAATACATATACATAGAATATACCAAAATGCCCATTACAAATACCTCAACAATATAGCTATATTTAGCTTATATTGGGGAAGTATATATAATTTGAATCCTACATGGAGACAATTGCGCATTAGATGCTCTAGGTGTCTAACTTATATGTGCCTTTATGGTTCCTCAAATACATTTCTCCTTCGATTATTTTTAATGAAGTGGGAAGAGTTTTACCAAAAGAAAATTTTGAGAAAAACATAAAAAGTTGGAGATTTGTGAAATTGAACACAACACACCTTTTATAGGACTTATGAATCGTATGTGATAAAAAAAATAGTAATTATCTTTTGAAATACGAGTAGTTAGATCAAAACTTGACCTTCTCCTGAAAAATGTTTGGTGGAATATGTTCGATCAATTGATAAACTTAATTACCACACATACTGATATAATTTAATAACAATATTACTTAATATAATATACCCATTACAAATACCTCAACAATTTAGCTATATTTAGCTTATTGGGGAAGTATATATAATTTGAATCCTACATGGAGACAATTGCGCATTAGATGCTCTAGGTGTCTAACTTATATGTGCCTTTATGGTTCCTCAAATACATTTCTCCTTCGATTATTTTTAATGCAGTGGGAAGAGTTTTACCAAAAGAAAATTTTGAGAAAAACATAAAAAGTTGGAGATTTGTGAAATTGAACACAACACACCTTTTATAGGACTTATGAATCGTATGTGATAAAAAAAATAGTAATTATCTTTTGAAATACGAGTAGTTAGATCAAAACTTGACCTTCTCCTGAAAAATGTTTGGTGGAATATGTTCGATCAATTGATAAACTTAAATACCACACATACTGACATAATTTAATATTTAATAACAATAACAATATTACTTAATATACTGGAGTATCAGGAAATGAAGGTTTACCGTCATTTTGAAGGAACGGCTGGACCGATTTGCCTACCATTATGTGGGATATATACCATAAAGTGATACTATACCTACAATTTACAGAGAAGTTCCCTATCCTACATGAAATACCGAATTAAAGACAATGTATACGGTATGTGTTAGTACTTTCAAAAGTACATAACATCGTACTATGCCAAATATATGGAGGTTTAAAAACGCACAATAATTGTGAGCCAATTTTTTATATTATAAAACCAATACATGACATATATACCACGCGATCATTGGCTGAAACTTCAACGTATTCTAAATAGGAAATAAAACCAGCTTTATTTGTGAAAAAATTTACGGGTCAACCGATAAAGTTGGAATCCTGAAACTTGGATTTAGGATGACTGTGGGGGTACTGTTATATGGGAGCTATACCTAAACGTGGACCAATATATCCCATCTTCGATCTTGACCTGCCTGCAGACAAAAGACAACCCTACGCAAAATTTCAGCACCCTATCTCAATTCCTTCAAAAGAATGCGTGATTACAACAGACGGACGGACAAGGCTAGATCGTCTTAGATTTTTACCCTGATCAAGAATATATATACTTTATAGGGTCGGAAATGAATATTTCGATGAGTTACAAACGGAATGACAAAATTAATATACCCTCCATACTATGGTGGAGGGTGTAAAAATTGTTCTTTCCTATTTTTCATGAAAGTTTTTATTTTTCATTCAAGACGTGCAAATTATAGTTGAAAGTATTGTAAAAATAAGTACACCAAATACTTATCTGTTACTACTGGTATACATGAGAGAATGAGTATAACGGTTCTGTTATGATCTGTATTGATAAACTCTCTCTACTCATCAAAAGACAAATAGTTCCAAACAGTTATTTTGCATTTTGTTATGATTTACTTGTTCGTACCCTCAAATACTTGTTGTACAACAAATATATTCGTAAGTAGGAAGTTTTGGAAATTCGTACTACTTTGTACTAAATTTGGTACTATTTGAATTATGGGTTAAACGATAACGTTGGAATCCTGAAACTTGGATTCAGGATCACTGTAGGAGTGTAGGAATGGGGTATGTAGGAAATTCGTTCTACTGTGTACTAAATTTGATACTATTTGGATTTGGTTGAACCGATAAGTCTGGATATAGGAGCACTGTTGAGTTGTAAGATTGTAATATTGTAGGGGTTTTCCCACATTTACTTTGAACATTTAACATTGTTTTTTAATTGAAACTAAGTAGCCTTAGGTTTTGGTTTATACATATTTTGAATTCATGTAATACACACTTTTTCATTCTTGAAAATATTTTCAACTATCGAAGTTGGTTTTTATTAAAATAAATAATTATTAATATTTTATAATAAATTGTGTTTTAACCACAATATGTAGGAAATTTTAGAAATTTGTACTAATGTGTACTAAATTTGGTACAATTTAAATTGTGGGTGAACCGATAGAGTTTGAATCCTAAAACATGGATTTAGGATCATTGTGACGGTGTTCGTTTAGGTTAAGTAGGAAGTTTTGGAAATTCGTACTTTTGTGTACTAAATTTAGTACAATTTGAATTACGGGTCAACCGATAAAGTTGGAATCCTGAAACTTTGATTTAGGATGACTGTGGGGGTGTAGGATTGGGGCATGTAGGAGGTTTTGGAAATTGGTACAACTATGTATTAAATTTGGTACAATTTGAATCGTCGGTGAACCAATAGAGTTGAAATCCTGAAACTTGGATGTAGGATCACTGTGGGGGTGTATGTTTGGGTTAAGTGGGTTCGTACTACTGTGTACTAAATTTAATACTATTTGGATTTGGTTGAACCGATAAGACTGGAATCCTGAAATTGGGGAAATAAGCTTTCCAATGGATTATATGAAGTACATAGTAATGGAAAGCAATGGAAATAAAATCGGTTATATGATATCTGTTGGATGGTTGAGGTGGGTACTTATGGAATTTTATATTAGTGTGTGTTATAGAACTAAATTTGGTAAAATTTTGGATTTAAGTGAACCTTTAGAGCTCGAATCATGAAATTTGGTACTAAATGGTAGTCAAATTTCATTTATGGTCGATATTAATGTGCATTCCAAATTTCTTAAAAAATGGTCGGGTACTTCATGTACCCCTTATATATTGGGATTGTGCCAGAATAAGGACAAATATAGAAAAATTTCGGCAAACATATTTTTTATATTAAAGTCGCTGTTGGAAATGAAAAATACGCAAATGTTACGAACATTTATAATTGTCTTCATATTTGTACGCAATGTGAAATTACAGTTACCATAACCAAATTTGGACATTATTTGTATTTATATTTTAGTAGGAAGATTTCAAACCACATCAAAACAAAAAAAAACAGTAAGGAAAGTAGTAAAGTCGGACGGGGCCGACTATATGATACCCTTCACCACTTTGGGTATATTCAACAGAGGAATCCTAACAGACGTCGCATTTTTGAAGGACCAGTAAAATGAAATTGGATCCATAAACATGTCATTCTGCAACCTATAATAAATTTTTCATTTGGTCAGATATAGAGTTGCTTCTTACAATGGGATAAAATTATGTAAATCAATTTAAAACAAATATCAATCGGACACCCGTTGATTATTTGAATAAATATCTGATAAACATGAGGAGTTTGGTGTACCATTTACTTAAAATCAAACGAAAATATATATAAAAGCCATATGGAAATCTAAACCGTTTGCATCGAAACTTGTCACAGGTTTTGAGTTTTTGATGCATCATTTACTTAAAATCGGGAGAAAATATATATGGTATCTCTATCCAAATTTGAACTGATTTCAACAAAATTTTCCACATGCTAGGTTATATTAACTTCAGTACGGTGTGCAAAATTTTTTGTCAATCGGCCTAATGTTGGGTCTTTGGTGCACCATTTAACTAAAATCGGAAGAAGCTATACATGGGAGCTATATCTAAATCGGAACCGATTCCTATAAAACTTGGCAAACGTTAGGCAATATAAATTTCAGTACGTTGTGCAAAAATTTTTAGCAAACGGCCTAACTTCGGGTCTTTTGTGCACTTTTTACTTAAAAATGGACGAAACTATATCTAGGAGCTATATCTAAATCTGAACCGATTTCAACAAAACTTGTCACACTTTATGTTATATTATCTTCGGTAAGTTGTGCAAAATTTTGTGCTAATCGGACCCACCTGGGGAATTTGGTGCAAAATTTATATCTAATTTCTAGGTTATGCTAACTTCAAAACGTTGTGCAAAATTTTGTGTCAATGATGTGAAAAATCGGACGAAAATAAATATGGGAGCTATATATAAAGCTGGACCGATTTTCAGGAAACTTAACACACATCATTCTAGAGCTAATTCATTACGCTATGCCAAATTTCATGCAAATCGAAAGATATATAGGTACTTTGGTATACCATTTACATAAAATCGGACGAAAATATATATGGGAGCTATATATAAATCTGGCCCGATTTTCAGGAAACTTAACACACATCATTCTAGACCTAATTCTTTACGCTATGCCAAATTTCGTGCAAATCGAAAGATATATAGGGTCTTTGGTACACCATTTACATAAAAGCGGACAAAAATATATATGGGGGCTATATCTAAATCTGGACCGATTTTTCCCAATTTCAATAGGGTTCGTCCTTGGGCCAAACAAATGAGCCGTGCCAAATGTCATCCAATTCGGATCATAAATTCGACCTGTACTTTGTTCACAATTTAACATGGACAGACAGACGAACGAACATGCATAGATCGTCTTAAAAAGTGATTCTATGCATATTCTCAAAAGGAACCATGTGACTATCTCGTTTCCTTTTGCCTGTTACAAACATATGCACAAAGACATAATACCGTGTACCACAGAGTGGTGAAGCGTATAGAAAAGAAAAAAAAATAGTCAATTCAGTTGCGCGTCCGACGTCCCCAAAATGTCGAATAATGGGGAGGGTACCGCTCTCTGCGGACTACCCCTAAATATGGACCCATATTAATAATTTTTGATAAGGATATTTTTTACATAACAACATTTAAACAATCAAATTAAAACCAATGCAATTGATGAGGGCTACCCTTAAAAGTGGACCAATATTGATAAGTTCTAGTAAGAAGACTATATATCCAGGTAGAACACAATATAAAAATGTACAGCAATTTCGGTTGAAAAATGTGCCTAAAAGCTTAACAAAACAAATATTGGGGTATGGTGTACCCAAAAAGGACCGATATTTCCATTTCCAATATCAAATCTTATAGGAGTAGTACCAACGTATGTGTACAATATCAAAGCCCTGTCTTCAATATTGCGACCTCAATCGGACGGACATGGCTAAATCGACAACGAATAGCCGTTAAGAATAAATGATACTTCATTATTATATATTAACAATTTCGTTCTAGAAATGTTTAGCACTTTTTCTGGCACTTTTTAAATTTTTTAACACTTTCTAGCATTTTCTCAACAAAATCTAGCATTTTTCCTCAATAAAGTTTTTGCAACACTGGATAAAAGTAATCACACATATTAAATAATATACCTTTTCTATTATTATATCTTAAGAAGGGTTACAGATTTCCACTTCAAAATTTCTCTGACTATGTTCCTTACAAATTCGTATCATCCCTATAAAAATTGGCGTGGTAAAATGGCGGTAATGCACTCCCCATTGCATTACATCTATCTATACATATGAAATAGACAAAAAAATCGCAGTTAGACACTTCCGCAGTCAGTCATGTCATCGCATTGAAGTAAGATAGGCAAGATAAACTTCAAAAATTCCGGGATGTCGATAGCATCTGAATATCTTGAATAAATTGGTAGTGTGTGTAATACTCAGATAATTACAGATCCAATCTTAAACGACCAGGAAGTTAACAAATTGGTCCAAATCAAGAACTTTCGACTCATAATTTTTGGTCCTATTATGACATTATCAGTAATGATAATGACCACCAATTCAGTAATTACGCTAACGTCTGTTGCTTTTCATCTCTCCATTATCATCACATATTGGAATAAAAATTGTGTAAAATGAAAAAAAAATTATTGACATTATAATTTTTACATTTTGTCAGTTTGTAAAAAAAACATTTCAATTTTGAAATTTTTTTGAATTTCAATATTTCTACCATTATTGGAGAAAATGGCTATGAATTCAATAAAAGTATGCATCAGCAATACATGAGATAAATCTAAAATCGAAATGCGGATTCAAAACTTTAAAAAACAGAAATCTTTGGTGGGTTATCAAAATGTGTCCATTACCAGAAATTAAGTTTAGTTGACCAAACGGATATAGCTGTATAGATGAAACGACTAACTAATTTGATCTAGGTTTCTAAAAAATACTAAGATATATACAGCTAAGACCAATAATCCATTTAGGTTCGGTAATACATTCTTTTAAAATCCTTTTTAGACAATGAAACAATTAAAGATACAAAATCCAAACTTAACTAGGATTATACATCAGGGATCCATGCTATATTATTCAGACAGAGAAATGCATGCCAACCATATTGGAAACAGCTGAGAATACAGATATAATGGTTGGTGGAAATGAAGGATTGTATTAGTTTTTGAACGATTAATGAACAACATGTGAATATTGAAGAAAATATATTTGTGTGTGCTACTATTACAACTGATTAAGACACGTCAAGCCAAATTTGTTTTCAATATTACCACAATATTTTAATCTATTGAATCGAATCAAATATTCTAATACATTAGCCTGCTGCTACCACATTATTATATTTCCTATCAATACATATTTAACCATTTTTAACCCAATGTTGCAGTAAGTTTGGCGGAAGGGTCAAATAGCACAAAATAGTAGCTTTTAAACTAAATAATATGTCAATCACTTTAGTAGGGGCAGCGAAGCGCCACGGGTTCGGCTAGTTATTTATAATTTTACAGACAATAAAACCTGTACAAATGTTATTTTTTTATTAAAAGTTTTTTGTGTTCAAAGAACTGATTTTCCATTTACCTAGAACTGTCTTCACAATACATTTCTAATGATCAACATAATACAATAAGTACTTATGATATTCCCACCAGTAACTGTTTTATCTGTTTGAGAATATTATAGGAAAATATACTATATACTATACTGCTCTCATTCTATATTTATCTACTCATACTCACTCTGCTAAAACGAATTGTACAAATGGATCATTCTAACCACCCACAAGTTTGTTTTTATATTATATTTTTATATTTTATTGTATATTATTTTTCTTACCTTTAATGTATGTATAAATTCTCAAAAGTTTGTGGCATATATTTCTGAAGTATACAGGCTTAAAACATAATATCTTGACCAGATAATTAATTTTTCATTTCCTTAATTAAAAAAATAAGATTAGGATGGTTAGTAGCTCAAAGAGGAAGTGTATCTGAAGTTTACCGATGTCCTGTTAGTTCGATGATAATCGAACAATAGACAATAAAAACATGCGTCTAGTGAAGCACAGAAAAATCGTACACGTTATATGTATCTTTAAAAATATGTATTTGGAATCGAACCACAAAATTTTATAAAATATATAAAATGAACGAATTTGTAAGATTGAGGGTCAACGTTTATTTAAAGTGCCATTATTTGCAGTCAACAAACCTAAAGCGGTGTACACACTAACACTTTTGAGTGAGTTATTTATACTCTTTAGTGGCGAGCATAATGATCTGAGATTTGCAATGGAAATGAAAGCCAGGAAAAGCCTACGTATCCACCATTATGCGACGCGTTTCGCCGTTGTAATTGTAGAAATGGATCATTCTAACCAACCACAATTTTGTTTTCAGGTATGCTGTATATTATTTTTTCTTACCTTTAATGTATGTCAAAATTCTCAAAACTTTGTGATATATAATACTGAAGTTTTTACCATATTCCCAATTACAGGCTTAATATATAATATCTTGACCAGATAATTAATTTTTCATTTCCTTAATTAAAAATAATATTAGGATGGTTAGTAGCTCAAGGAGGAAATGCATCTGAAGTTTGCCGATGTCCTGTTGGTTCAATGATAATCGCTCAAAAAACATGTAATCTTCTATCTATCTATCTATCTATATATATATATATGAAAATGAATTGCTGTTCGTTAGTCTCGCTAAAACTCGGGAACGGCTGAACTGATTTATATGACCATAAGTAATCCCGTTTCGTCAGCATTGAAAAATGTCCATTTAGATAAATTCGAATTTAATTAGCAAAGACGCGAACCGATATTTTAACATAGTGTTAACATAGGGTTAACAGTGTCGTTAACAGACCTCTGTTATCGTTAAAATTACTAAAAAATAATGATTTGTTCATGAAATTATTAATTTCATATATTATTTAAACTAAATAAAGATATTATGATGGATAATTTCATCTATTAAAGTTTCAAAAATATTATAAGGTAGTTTTGGCGAAAAATAATTAGTGCCAATAACGCAACTGGATGAACAAGTCCAATGTCCATTAAGTCTCCCGGGATAATTCTGCCGGGTCAATATTGGTATCTATGGAAAGCTTATGAAGTGTACTACACATTAGCATTGCAAAAAGGATACCAAGTTCGGGCCGATTCCGCCGTATTTGGCAATTTCTGAAAAAATCCTTTGAAAAGGATATTACCAGTGGAGAATATGATTTCCAGGACAATTCTGCCGGGTCAATATTGGTATCTATGGAAAGCTTATGAAGTGTACTACACATTAGCATTGCAAAAAGGATACCAAGTTCGGGCCGATTCCGCCGTATTTGGCAATTTCTGAAAAAATCCTTTGAAAAGAATATTTCCAGTGGAGAATATGATTTCCAGGACAATTCTGCCGGGACAATATTGGTATCTATGGAAAGCTTATAAAGTGTACTACTAATTGGCATAGCAAAAAGGATACCAAGTTCGGGCCGATTCCGCCGTATTTGGCAATTTCTGAAAAAATCCTTTGAAAAGGATATTTCCAGTGGAGAATATGATTTCCAGGACAATTCTGCCGGGTCAATATTGGTATCTATGGAAAGCTTATGAAGTGTACTACACAATAGCATTGCAGGAATACAAGGTTTGAGTAGATTCCGCCCTAAAACTTCTTTCCTTGAGAGTAAACTTTATGTCTCTTAATTATCATTTATTCCACGTAGTGAAAAAGCTTCTCTTCATTTTTGGTTCTTAGAACCAGAATAATAATTTACAAACATTTATTTTTTTTAAAGCAGTTATTTAAGCAATTTTATAAATTTACATGTATATATGTAAAGGTTCACCCAAATCCAAATTTTAAAAATTTCCATTTAGCACACATTAAAACCCATTGGAATATAACTGGTAACCATCTAATATACCAGTTATATTCCAAAACCGTTTCAGAAAGCTAAATTTGACGACTTTGTTAAAAACGCCTATTATCCTGTAAAGACCACTGTGCGAAAATTATCAAAGATGGGCGGATGAAACTGGGCTTAAATGAAAGGTCTGCAGGAGTACTTTAAGGCCATATACCAGTTATATTCAAAAACCGTTTCAGAACGCTAAATTGTTATGGGCATGCACTGGTGGCCAAAATTAAAGCAACTGAAATGCGTTTGGTTTTTAAGTGGTGACTAATCTGAAATTCTGAAAGTTTTAAGCTATTGGGAAGAAAATTCCTTCTTTTTGTGGACAATGTAATGAAATGAAATTTAAACCAGTAAGGAAAGTAGTAAAGTGATACCCTTCACCACTATGGGTGTATTAAAAAGATGCATCCTAACAGAAGGGCCATTAATATGAAATTGGATGAACTAATTCAGTACGCTATGCCAAATTTCGTGCAAATCGGAATATATATAGGGACTTTGGTACACGATTTACGTGAAATCGGACGAAAATATATATGGGAGCTATATCTAAATCTGAATCGATTTTTCCCAATTTCAATAGGGTTCGTCCTTGGGCCAAATAGGCTAGCTGTGCCAAATTTCATCCAATTCGGAACATAAATGCGACCTGTACTTTGTTTACAATTTAACATGGACAGACAGACGGACGGACGGACATGCATAAATCGACTTAGAAAGTGATTCTATGCATATTCTCAAAAGGAACCATGTGTCTATCTCGTTTGCTTTTGCCTGTTACAAACATATGCACAAAGACATAATACCCTGTACCACAGTGTGGTGAAGGGTATAAAAAATAAAAATTCGATTTATTGCTGGCATTTTATTACCAAAATTATTGAACCAATTTATTGTACTTCGGTTAAATGAAACATATATCAATTATTCGGACTTGCCATTATTGAAACGCACGGATAATTGAAACAAATTCACTGCATTCGGCCAGTTTCAAATAAGCGGATTGTACTGTAAAACTTATCCATATTGCATTCTTGGATGTCACATGTTTTCCAATGGTCTATTTATAGCTCTTTATATTAGTGCGTGTGCGTGTGTGGATTCAACACACAAAATATGCGCTCACTGAGAGAGCGCGTTAAGGGTTGTTTATTACCAAAAACAAAAATGTAACGTTCGCTATTTGTCGTTGTCGCATAGCAACGAAAAGCTACTGATCTCATCGGAACGAAAACAAAACAAGCATCATATTACTTTACGTACAGAAAGTGCGGTGGCTCAGTTGGTAAGCGCGTTAGTTTTTTGACAATTCTTTGTTTAAACGTTGGGTCGTAGGTTCAAATCCCAGCGCAGGAGAACTTTTTTTTAATTTTAAATTTATTAAATCATATTAATTTTTTATATATATTTATTTTTCATATCTGAAAAACAAAACATAACTGCAAAAACATATTTTTTCAAATACAGTAAAAACTCCCTAATCGGGATAATTGATTGTAGACCCCAATCCAGATTGCCGAGATTTTCGGACTATCGAATTTTTAAATTGGGTTAAATTTATATAATTTAATTAGTTTTATGTTTTTACTAAAAAATAAAATTATTCATTGCAAAAATATGAACTTTGAATATAATAGTAATATAATAACAATCTATAGAAAAAAAATTTGTGAGACCTTTGGGTCGATTTTTTTTTCATAGAAGAAATCGTGTGACCTTTGGAACGATTTTTTTTTTCATAGAAAAAAATTCGTGAGACCCTTGGGATGATTTTTTTCTATAGAAAAAAATTCGTGAGACCCTTGGGTTGATTTTTTTCTATAGAAAAAAATTCGTGAGACCCTTGGGTTGATTTTTTTCTATAGAAAAAAATTCGTGAGACCCTTGGGTTACTTTTTTTCTATAGAAAAAAATTCGTGAGACCCTTGGGTTACTTTTTTTCTATAGAAAAAAATTCATTTTTGGGTTGATTTTTTTCTATAGAAAAAAATTCGTGAGACCCTTGGGTTGATTTTTTTCTATAGAAAAAAATTCGTGAGACCCTTGGGTTGTTTTTTTTTCTATAGAAAAAAATTCGTGAGACCCTTGGGTTGATTTTTTTCTATAGAAAAAAATTCGTGAGACCCTTGGGTTGATTTTTTTCTATAGAAAAAAATTCGTGAGACCCTTGGGTTGATTTTTTTCTATAGAAAAAAATTCGTGAGACCCTTGGGTTGATTTTTTTCTATAGAAAAAAATTCGTTAGACCCTTGGGTTGATTTTTTTCTATAGAAAAAAATTCGTGAGACCCTTGGGTTGATTTTTTTCTATAGAAAAAAATTCGTGAGACCCTTGGGTTGATTTTTTTCTATAGAAAAAAATTCGTGAGACCCTTGGGTTGATTTTTTTCTATAGAAAAAAATTCGTGAGACCCTTGGGGTTGATTTTTAAAAATTCGATAGTCCGAAAATCTCGGCAATCTGGATTGGGGTCTACAATCAATTATCCGGATTAGGGAGTTTTAACTGTATTTGAAAACTTAACATAAGTCCTGTTTAAAGGATAAACATATTTTTTCGAAAAACCACAAGATTTTTTATAAAAATATCACAATGTTTCATTACATTAAACTTTTTTTTAATAACTATATGATTTTTTTTTTTTTTTTTGGAAAACACAACAAATATATATTTTATTTGAATACACAAAATGATTGTATTTATTAAGGATATAGGTCTTTGATTTTAAATATGCTTAAAAAATTTTATGTTTTTAGATATGAAAAATAAATATATATAAAAAAGTAATATGATTTAATAAATTCAAAATTAAAAAAAAGCTCTCCTGCGCTGGGATTTGAACCTACGACCCAACGTTTAAACAAAGAATTGTCAAAAAACTAACGCGCTTACCAACTGAGCCACAGCACTTTCTGTACGTAGAGTAATATGATGCTTGTTTTGTTTTCGTTCCGATGAGATTAGTAGCTTTTCGTTGCTATGCGACAACGACAAATAGCGAACGTTACATTTTTGTTTT